>NC_057738.1:28284825-28332209 GCF_004010195.1 Chiloscyllium plagiosum
TTCTCTCTCACTCTCTCCCTTTTTCCCTCTCTCCCTCTCTCCTCCTCCCCCCCCACCGCCTCTTTGCAGTACTCAAAGCCCATCCTCGTGGTAACAGTAACCACATTGGCTTTGTATACAGGTAAAAATAACATTTAACTATCCTTTGGTTCTACAAATTCAATCAATCTTAAGGTAAATTAGTCTTCAGTAAATAAGCATTATAAAAGCTGACTTTGGTAAGTGTGTCCCAGTCCCTGGGAGGTAATCTATTCAACAGACGAAAATGAGGACTGCACATGTTGGAAATTAATCGAGAGTATGGTGCTGGAAAAGCACAGCAGGTCAGGCAGCATCCAAGGAGCAGGAGAATCGGCGTTTCAAGCAAAAGTCCTTCGTCAGCACCACACTCTCAGCCACTATCTATTCACTGTTAGAATGGTGCTGTAGTCCTTGTTTCCAAGTGTATATTATGTTCCATTGACTTTCCACTAAAAGAAGTTCTTGCTGTGTCTTCCCACCCCACTTTAATCCTTGACAACCAAGTCACCAAGGTTTGCCAGCTGAAATTGGAGCTGGTCACATGACTTCATTATTGATAATGCCAAGTTTTAAGGAGATGATAAAAATCATGGCTACAGAGCTATCCCTAACCAGGAATGATGGAAGGGTCCATTGGCTTAAGACAGAGGGTTTTGACTTCATTGCTGTAATCATCAGAGCAGGGAGTATAGCTTGCTGGAATTTGAAGTGACCATAAGAATTTCTATCAAGAAGCATTACCCTGCATTTGTGGTTGTAATGCATTAAGTATTGTTTGAGGGAGATGTGGTGTCATAGTGATATAGATTTGCTGACACAGCTGAGCTCACAAGATAGTCACTTGGCTGTTTCCATCAGATGGTGAATTTGGTAACCATATTTTTCATGATGGGTGGGTTTGGATAATATTTTAAAATGTCAATACTTTCATGATTTTTCTTCCAATTTGCCTGAGACAACTTCAAAGAACACAAACAGGACATTCAGTTCTACATTGTTGATATACTCATGTCCTTTGTCACCACTATTCTAGTGTAAAGATTTTTCAGAATTCCCTCATGAATTGATTGTTTCTTGACCTCCAGATCTAGGATGCCTGATAAGGGGCAAACAATTTTCCACACCTTTTGAGCGAAGGTTATTGATGTTTTGTTTTCCTCCAGGCCTGTAAGTACTCCTGTACTTGGGTAAACATGACAGTAAAATCTCTAATCTAATCTCACCTAATCTAATCAATTTGGCGGTAATTGCTTCTTTTGGGGAGTTGAGGGCTTTAACAAAAATTTGCAATGAGCTGCCTGATAGGATGAAGGACTTGACTTATGGAAGGCAAATGCTACTGTTCTGCCACTCCATGGCATAGTTTGTTGGAACGGCTGTGCGGGCATTCTGCATTTCATGGTAGATCGATCATTCACATTTCACCAATGTAGGATCGTGACCCATTTGAACCAGATCTACATAACAAGAGCCAGGCACTGCTGTCCATTTTAACAGTGGAGAGTTTCTTTTGTACTTATCGATGATCCCCATCACTGTCTTAAATAACAAGCCATCAGTCCAGTGATTGGAAGGCATAATAGGAACACTTCTTTAAATCTCTTATCCTTCCCATTTATGAGAAAAAAAACTTGATCAACTAGGAAGGAGAGTCAATGAGCCAAAGTTTTGTTATACATGGATTTTAAACTTTTAAAAAAAACCTGTTGAGCAGCTTCAAAAAAAAAATTTATTGCCCTGAAAGTACAGGCCCCAGTGCACGTGCTGGTGTGGAGTTAGACCAATAAATCAGTGGATGGTTCACGACCTGTATATTTAGGTAAATCTAATGCATCTTAGGGGAGGGGGGAGGGGGGGTTGGTAGATGGGGGAGCAGGGAGGTGAGATTTGGATTAAAATGGAGTTTGCATCAATGCATTGAAAAAATCTTCTGGCAGATGTGTATGAGCAATTTGCATTTCCTTACTGTGTTTAGAATATAACTTCCCAAAATCTGATCTTTGGAGCTTGGTGTGTTTTATCAGCAATCTGTGTAGTTTACTAGATTCTGCTTTTTAATGTCAAATTATTTTGAGTTGCTCGTTTTAACTAGGAAGGGAGTTAGATATGCAAATTTCAATGCTATTCCTTCCATTTAAGATCTAACCCCCATTCCACAGTATCTGTTCGAACTGAGTTTTTTCAATATTCGATAAGTGGTCCAGTCAGGGCTGATCTGTATCAAGAAAGTTTGAGGGTGTTGGATAGGGATCGCTGATGGAAGGGAATAGGATCTACTGACAGACCCGGTACTAAAACGAACCGGATGGACTGTTACATAACAGTTAGATATGCCGTATGGATGGGAAAACTCTGGTCCTTTTTATATTTTGAGCTCTTGTGGAAACCCAGAAGAAAAGGATTTTACCAAGAAGAATAATACAGTCAGCTTTTCAGGAGTGGACCATTGCTTTCCAAAGATGTACCTTAAATCAGATTGAGGAAATTCTATTTATCTGAAAGGCATGGACAGGCAGTATTTCACTTGGTTAATCGAATGCCAGATAAGAGTTTAGCCGAGCATCAGGACCTGGTAATCTTTAAGTTCAACAGAAAATATTAAAACCAACAACTATCCTTTACCTCCCCAGTCTACAATACTGGTCTGATTCAAAATCCCCGCTTTAAGATTTACAAAAAATTCACATTTCAAAACCAGCCAGCTACCAAATCTTCTCTTTCTATCTTCCTCTATAGATTTTCCTCTGACTTTTCTTCAGTATTTTGCTTTACAGGCCTTTCATATGAACAGGAACCTTTTCAAACAGCTATTCGGCTAGCAGTCTATACTTGTTTTTCTGGGAAGTTCTCCTCCTAACTGTTCAAAATGTTTGGTTTTATACCCCAATACATCAGATCATGTCATTGGTTTGATGTCAAAAAAACACTAAGTTCAAATTTGATTGGCTGAACTTGAATTTGTTTAAATTATGCCCCAGATATCAAGATCCAATCAGTTTTTGTATCATGGCAGTGCAAATCCGCTATTTGTTTCAATCACGTGTTATATTTTTACTTTTTTACCTCGAGCCCTGAACAATGACTGCAGATGCTGGAAACCAGAGTTTAGATTAGAGTGGTGCTGGAAAAGCACAGCAGTTCAGGCAGCATCTGAGGAGCAGTCAAATCGGCGTTTTGGGCAAAAGCCCTTCTCTGCTTTCAGTCAGTCCTTGCTAGCTCTCCCCCTCTCAAGGGGACCTCATTAAATTATACCAGGATCTAAAGAGGATTGATGAGATGAGCACTAGGAAACCGGAGCTGGAGAATCTAGAATATAGGGGTAGAGACAGATGATAATTTAGGATGGAGATGATGCATTATTGTGAATCTTTGAAGTTCTGTACCACACACTGCTAGGAATGCTCCATCACTGAAATAAATCAGTCTTTCTCAAAAATGTTTGGTTTTAAGGTATTGGTGATGAGTAGAGTAGATAGGAAAATGGAGCTAAGGTGAGGATTTGATGTGACCATATCCAAAGGCAGAGTAGGCTCCTAAAGTTATCTTTTTGTTTTGATCCTTTGAAGAAGTTTTCAGAGTACGTACGTTCTAATAATGAAATAGTGGTGGTTTCTTGATAGCACCAAAACCCAGGCTCCCTGTAGCTAGTGTTCCCGACTGAAGGCCAATTCACCTTGCTTAACAAGTCTCTGATGTTTAAAATGGGATTACACTAGGGAAAAGCTTGGGAAGCAACTAGGTAAAAACAATGACTGCAGATGCTGGAAACCAGATTCTGGATTAGTGGTGCTGGAAGAGCACAGCAGTTCAGGCAGCATCTGAGGAGCAGCGAAATCGACGTTTCGGGCAAAAGCACTTCATCATTCCTGATTTCGCTGCGCCTTGGATGCTGCCTGAACTGCTGTACTCTTCCAGCACCACTAATCTAAAAACTTGGGAAGCACGGATTAGAAAAATGATATGTCTAAATTGTGTATATTTCCAGTGTCTCAACACCTCTTGTAATATTTGAGTTAATTCTTATCAGAGCTCTGGTTCCAGAGATGTGCAATTGCTAAAACTAGTTATTTCAGAACTTTATAGCTGCCACTAATTTTTACAAGGTGACCAATACCTGTTGAATGAAATCCATTTTTAGTTCTCTATGTATTGACTGTCAACTCTATCAATGCATTGCTCCTGTTTCTTAAATTCTTTTTCATACATGCCACCCAGAAGAACTAATATAATGGCTTTTCAATTACCATAAATTCTGGATTTATGTTTATTTTCTTTGACAACGTCTTTGACTATCAGTTTGGATGGAATTGGAGGTTAGACAAATGCAAGTAGAAGAACAGAATGCAGTTTGGGAACTGGGTAGTATTTCAGCTCACTTCCTCCTTGAAATATTTGTGAATCTTTGTTGTGATTAGTGCCTTAATTGCACCGCTTGTTTGTTTGGAATAATAGCTTTTTTTTTTAAATTAATAACTAAAGTGCTTTTTCTGGAGATAATTGATTGAAAATGAATTGCTCACTGTTATTGTGGCAGCAGCCACATCTATGCCTGAAGGGAAATCACCCCAGTCAGTTTTTAACAGCTGGGATTATAGAACCTGCAGGTCCATTTGGTCTGTGTTTTTAATAGGCTGAATGAGGATTTATATTCTGCAAAGCAATTCATGACACGGTGAATTAATGAGAGCTATCCACTTTAATCAGCAAGACCTGTCCGTTTTGTTTTGTGAATAATGATGCTGAACTTGGGTTCAGATTGGTCTTGCTGCACTAATATAACCATTAATATCTTGATTTTTGTTTCACTTTTCCTGTTGAAATGTTTATCATTTATTCAACTTTAGTTTTTCTTTTCTGAATAGTGACTTAAAGGAGCTGGCACAGATTTTAAACCCAAAGCACCCCATTTTGGCTGTTGTATAAGGTTGACTGTTTGATTTTAAAACTGCAATGCAGGATGCCAAAACACACACTTTACTTGAGCTGAAATGAGAAGAAAATACCTTCAAACCAAGGATTGGAGGATTGCCGTGTGTTTCAGAAACAATAACTTGATACTCATTGACTGGTTCACAATGGAATTGCAAGGTTTGTGAAGTTTTGTAGCTCAGGTTGAGGTTTAGGGTGTAGGTTTGCTCGCCATCAATTCGACTGGGACCACCATTTCAACTAGGACAACACATCTATCCTGGGACAGGCTAAGCAAATACATGCCAGAGAATTCCTAGAGGCCTGGCACTCCAACCACAATGCCATAAACAAACACAGATCTAGATACCATCTATCAACCCCTCAGAAAATGAACAGGAAATGACATCACCACACACCCCAGGAACCCCATCCAGGACAAACCTATAAATAGAAAGCAGGAGACAACAGCTTCGCTTCACTTGGAGGTCGCCACTGATGTTACCTAGCCAGGTAATGAAACGTCTGGATATCAAACCTACAGCTCAGCGAGCAAACCTACACCCTAAAGTCATTGGGATGTGGTCAGATGAGCAAGAGTGGAGTAGAGATGGGCCTTTGGTTGATACAAGTAACTGATCTGATGTGTGGCCTAGTGACCAGTGATTGATGATAATGCCTTCTGCCTGGTTCTTTAGTAGATGAACAACTTGCGGCTGTGGACAATATGCTGAGAACCCTTCATATCTCCTCCAGTTCAGAAGCTGTTTCTGTTCTTTGCGGTGAATACAAACTTCAACCTGGTTTTCTTCAGGCTTTATTTTTCTCCAGTTATTAGCTGTGACTATTTCAACTTTTTAAATGGGTGAACCAGCCACCCTGTCTCTTGCAAGTCAATGGAAGCATCAGAAGGAGGCAAACTGAAGCAGCATTGAACAGAAGAACTATCTCAACAAATCTTACCAACAGGTACCATTGAACTGTTTTTTGCCAGTGTTTCTTGCAATCATAATGGTCGTTTGTCTTTTTATTTGTAATCAAGAAGCGTTCCAACACCCCCCCCCCCCACCACCTTACGTGCAGGGGATACGTTCCAAAACCTGCCACAGATGTCCGAAACCCAGATAGTAGTGAACCCATTAATTTAAATGGGCAAATTTACCTCCCCAGCAGCCCCTGGTCCCTGGCTCTGGAATGTTCCATGTAATATGTCCAGGCCACGGTAGACTGCAGGTCACTGAAACTGCGGATACAATGCTAATCGTGTACGTAATTATAGTTAACTACAGAAATCTGTCTGTGTTGTCCACCTTGGGCCTAAAAGATGGGTATGTTTCAGGGAATCTTACATACAAAAGTCATGTCAAATATTTTATAGGTGATGACTTCATGAATAGTGGGACTTAACTTCCAGTGTGCTACTGCAGAGAGATGTAACAAGGCTAAATGTCTTGTTAGACAGAAACAACAGTAATCTGGTTCGGGAGTCAAATCTTTCTTGCTGTTGCCTTGACCGACGCTTACACTCCTCTGCAGTGTTTCCCTCCAATTTTCTTTGCTTCCCCCCCTCCCCCCCACCCCTCAGCCTAGCTCTTGGAATCATTGTCTTGTAGTTCCACAGGATCAATCCCACTCTAATACCCTTACCAACATGGATCCTGTGATTTGGGCCAGGGATTGATGGGCAGCTAATTGCTGTTGAGACTGTGTTGCCTGTAAATCCCAGCCCACATCAAATGCTTTGCCTCCGTTTTTCTGTGAGTGACATTGGACGGCATCCATTATCTAACAGAGAACTTTCTGGAATCTGTTACACCAGCAAATCTATTTATATGCTGTCCCTTTAGAAATTAAAGGATGTTTTTTAAAACAAAAATTATGATTAATACAAAGGTTACCACTTATGTAATATTCTAGTGCTAGAAAAGTGGAGCAGGGATGTTTATTCTAGACTTAGAAGCTCACTTTATAATTAAGGCTGTAGTAGTGCAGTTTTAGAAATAATTTCCTCAGGTGACCTTTCATGAAACCATAGACAGGATGAGAATGAGTTTGCTGCAGTGTGCTTTTGGTTCAGAATATCCTCAAAGTTAAAAACTGTATCAGACAGGATTTAGTTTACACTACTTACATCACTGACCTGCTTTTTATGTTTTGGAATCATACTGCTGAAAGTTACCTTTGCACTCTATCTTTCTCACTCTTAAAATCATCCCTGTTACTCTCCACCTCTCGCGCTCTCTTTCTCCCTGTCCACTTCTTGCTCTGCTTCTCTCTGTCCACCTCCTCACTCTCTCCCGCATTCTCTCAACCTGCTCCACTCAAGCTGACTTAATACACAGCCTCCTCAGAAGAGGTCAGTTAGTTTGGATGTCAATCCGATTACTTTCAGAAAAAAGCTTGCTTTCTTCCCTTCTCTGAGCAGGAAGTAAGGTAATTAGCTCTTTAAAGCAAGTAAAACTGTAAAATCATTGTTTGCTTTATAACTGGTTGGTTGCACATTGTGATGCTTGTGTGGGAAAGTTATAGCACCACTGGAGCCTTCAGGTTGGAAAATATCATGTTTTCCAAAATGTGTAAAACCTGGAAAACAGTAATACCTGGAAATGACTGGTCATGCTGATCCTTTGAGGCATACAAGTCAAGTCAAAGCGGCTTGTCATTGCCAGACTTTATTAGATTTCTCTTGGGAAGGAAGGCACTTTTTTTTTGCTGTTGGCAATCTATCTTGCTGAGCATGAGATTTTTCAAATAATGGAAAAGCTCCTGAAATCTCTTCTGCAACAATCTACAAGATTCCTGTGGGTGAACTGCAAATCCAAATGGAATTTGCTGTACCATTTTAATGTAATCTTTCCAGGATTCTGTAGGGCATTTGGGCTTCCGGTAAATGCTGCCATGTTCTTGCATTTTACTGTGTGACCTTTTTGCGAACTTTGTAGGATTGTAAACTCTGATTTGTAAGTGTCAAAAAATAATCTGGGAATTACATGAATAATGAATCTTTAAGAAAATTCCAGTGCTTCTGCTGAAGTGCAAGATGTGTAAACCAAATAAACCTCTGTACTAATTGTGCCACTGCTCGATTTTTATTTAAATTCTACATCAGCAGATTTCATGTTCGGTTACAATTTCTGGAATCTGTGCCTGACAAGATTACATATCTAGGCAATTGACTGAGATGTGACCCTTGTTGAGCGTTAGCACTGCTAAGCAGTAATCAGTTTTGTGGCATGGAAATAGGATCTCTGTTGTTCTGAGGTGAAACCAATTAGTGTATCAGTACTGCCAATACCTTGTGAATGGCAGTCTTTATTATTTTTCTTGATGTTTCAGTGAGGATTCTGAAGACCTTTGGAAGATCGTAACTAAATTTGCTTGAAGGAATGCAACTAAAAAGTTAACTGTTTCTGTAATTGGTGTTGAGCTTTCTGTGCCTCCCTCCATGGTAACTGTGTGCAATGAATTTTCAAATCCTAGTTGGCCAGATAGATGAGCCTGAAGTTGTGATCTGTTGGGGATTTGGAGGAAGAGACCAGATTGCATGGACTGATTTTGAACTGAATGGATTAGCAAGGAACAGCACAGTTTTTTGGTTAGATATCTCAACATATTCTCTCAAAGTAGGGAAACTGGCTTGTGCAGCAACCGTTGTTTTGTTGAGTTTGTTGTACAGGTAGGTATCCTCTGGTGGTAATCTCCACAAACAGGTTTTAACTGCCTTGAAAGCTGGAAATTTACTTCCCCCAAATTACTTTTAGACTTCTTAAATATTTAATGTCCCTTCCAGAAGATTAATTGCTTGGTTTTGGGTGGAGTGTTTATATAGCAATGCACAAAGCTTTGAGCAATGGTACAGTTTAGAATTGCTTTTTCTTTAACTGTTGTCATCCATACTTTTGCAAGTGCAATGGTATCAACCTCACCCCCATTATAGGCACCAGATTGCAAATGGGTGAAGACTGTTCATTGTATCTTTTTTTTAAAACGTGCAATCTTTTTGTTTGAACTTTTTGTTACCAACTTAACAATAAATGATAGGAATTTTCATTGGGATGTTGTCATCAGCAAAGCAAGTTTTATTGCCCATATCCAGTCTCTCTCTTGAAGAATTGGACTGCTACTTTTGAAAGATTTACAGGCTGCATGAAGGTACACCTAGGATGACCCCTCCAAAAGATGGAACCTTCTTACAGTATAGGCTGAAGTGATTAGCCAGTGTTTAGTCTCAGTCCTCGGAGGGGAACTTGAAAGTCTCTCAATGACTCTGGCGAGAATGCTCCCAATAACTGAGATCACAGCTCACACCAAAGGAAAAACATATTGAACTGAAAAATGTATGTTAAATGCGAACCATGCTTTAAACTAAAATGACTCCTGCCTGCCTAATCTAGAATATGGAAAAGATTCCACATCAAGAAAACACATGAAGGGATGTTGAGGAGTTTGGTCAGTCTTGTTGGACATCCATGATTTATGAAGCTCTCTTAACTACACTTATGCTAAATCTATTAATTTTATGTTGGTTTGAAAGTACTTGTCTAAATGAGATCTATTAAAATAGACTGCCAAAAGAATTTGTTTTGAAATCACATTAATGGAGGTAAATCAGAGCCAAGTGATTCAATCATTTTAGATTTTAATTTCTTTCTTTGTTGGTGTATTATGTTAAGTTTTTTTTTGTTGCTTTATCCCTGTGCAAGGTGCATTAGTGTGTGTAGTTGCTAAGGCCGTAAGAATAGTGTGCATTGTTTCCCATAGCCTCTTGCTTACCTGTGCTTAAGTGTTTTTTTTCCCAATCTTGATTTAGTTGAGTCAATGGTGTTTATGTTCAGTTGCTAGCCAACCACAACTGTTTGTATTGACTGTGATTAATGTGAACTGAATTCTCTCTGTGGCTTGATAAGATTGAAGGTTTTTTTTTTGGTTTTGTCAATGAAAACAAACTCAGCCATTTGAAGTTGGTATTCAGTCAGCCTGCTTGATTAGTGATTCTTGATGGTATGCCAGGGCATTAAAAAAAAAGTCAAGTTCTAAACTAACCTTTCTAAGTTTCAACAAGAAAAACTGGGATATTAGATCAGAGCATCATAACTCAATGTTGTGGAAATCTGCCCATGTTAGATTGTGTTGCAATTTAGCCTGTGTCATAGAGTCATGGATGAACAGCATGGAAACAGCCCCTTCATCCAACTCCTCCATGCTGACCAGACATCCAAAAATTAATCTAGTCCCATTTTTCAGCATTTGGCCCATATCCCTCTAAACCCTTCCTATTCATATACCCATCCAGATGCCTTTTACATGTTGCAATTGTACTAGCCTCCACCATTTCCTCTAGCAGCTCATTCCGTACACATACCACCCTCTGAGTGAAAATGTTGCCCTTTAGATCCCTTTTTAAAATCTTTCCCTTCTCACCTTCAACCAATGCCCTGCTCCTTCATCAGGCTGTCGTGGAGTATAAGATTGTAGGACACAGAATTTATAGCACCATTCCAAAAGCTAGTGCTTCCAAATAAACCGGTTAGACAATAACCTGGTGTTGTGATTTTTAACTCCATTGATGCAGGTATCTAAAAATGGGGAAGAATAAAGGGGGAACACTTTGATTTCTAACCTACTGTTCCTGTTATAAAGGAGTGGTATCTTACAATATTGATGGTAATTAATTAATATTATGACCTGTTGGGTAAAGTGGTGGCAGAGACTAGGTATATGATATTTAGCTCCCACTGCACTTTATCTGTATATCCATAAAGACACTCCACCATAGAAACCATTCTGTGAATGCATCATGGCTTGGTATGACAACTGCTCTGTCCAGGATTGTAAGAAACCGCAGGGAACTGTGAACATTAGCCCATCATAACACATTACTCAAGCCAGTCTTCCATCCATTGACTCCATCTATACTACTGGCTCCCTCAGGAAGGCAACTAACATCAAAGACCCCTTCCAACCTGGATATGGTCTCTTCCAACCTCTTTCACCAGGCAGATGATATAAAAGCTTAAACACATTGTTCAACAGACTCAAGAACAGCTTCTTCCCTGCTATTATCAGACTTCTGAATGGACCTCTCAAGCTTTAAACTTAAATGTCGATTTCTTTCTGTGCACCTTCTCTGCAGCAGTAACATTTGCATTCCTTGCTCTTTTATTTACCCCCAATACAGTTTTTGTATGGTATGAAGAGCCTGTACTGTGCACACAACAACATTTTTCACTGTACCTTGGTACACGTGACAATAATTAATCAAATCCAATATTGTCTGTCTTTAAAATAAAGAACCCATAATTATTTCACCAACCTTTTTATGCTTATATATAAAAGAAAATGGCACCCCCCCCAACAAATATGATTCTGGCAGACATGCTGCCATTGAGTTTAGTTGACTTGAAATCATTTGAATTGTCTTTAGGTTGTGAAGGGAATTTAAATCTGATTAGAAGCTAAACAGCTTCTTATAGCTGTCCTACTAGATTCCCCTTTATCCTAGAAAGGAGTTACTAAGGTGTAACAGGGCTCAATCCAATAATCAAAATTCACAAGCCACCAGAGTTCCAAAACCACTGTGGTGCATTGAAAGGTTATCATTTTACATCTAATGGCACTAATGCATGTGCAGACTACATATCATGTGAATAATTAGTGCTTTTACATAAACTTGGTAGTAATCACACACCAAGCAGACATTCTTACTGTTTCCTACATTACAACAGTAAAGATGAAGTGGCCATCGAGCCAGAGGATAGTCATGTGACCACAACTAGTGTGGGAATTGAGCCCATGCTGTTCTAGTCACACTGCATACAAACCAGTCATACAGCCAACTGAGCTAACCATCCATCCTTCTCCATCTCCCTTCATTATTTATTGAAATAGTGACTTTGGGATTTACTGAAGTAGTGAAAAGTGCTCAAAGTCTATCTTTTGAGCAGAAGGTTTATGCTGTGTTGATTGTGAAGTTCATAGTTATGCTGTGCTGTTGCTGCAGTTATGGTTCCTCCATGATTTGATTTGGTTGTTGGTTTTCTTTCTCCACTTTTACTAATCTGTTTTTTTCCATTCCCTGCTTACAACATGTAACAGCAGACATACTGATATTGTTGCTTCAAATGATCATAAGTGTGAGTCTGTACATTTCTAGCAAGACAGTTGCATTGTTTCTCCCCCTGCACACAATGCCTTTTGTTAGCTCCAGATCTGATGCCTCAGCAAAGTTCAAATATACTGCAGAAATTAGTGTTTGATCACCCCAGTCAACAAAGATGCACTTCAGAAACTTGGCCACTTAAGTGGATGGAGGTTCTGAAGGAGTGGGATTGAAACAATGGATCATTTTCATTTCCAAATGAAGCACTATCTCATTTACTAATGGTGCCAGATTTTTGGTTGGTTTCATACCACATCAAAACTAATGTAAAAACATTGAAAGTCAGACATTCCAGTCTTTGGTAGAAGAGTGCATTCATATGTGCCTGCTGTTCCTCCTAGAGAATTGAACATGTCTGCTTAACCAACACTGTTACTTGGGGTTATGTCATCCCCGAGAAGTTTACAAAATCTATCCCCTTCCAAAGAATCTCCTTTTTTGCAATGGTCTCTTTTATATTCCTATCAAAATGTTCCTTTTAAATTCCAAATGCTCATGTTTTACAATGACTTGCATTTGGAAGTCTGTCTTAATTTTAGTAACTGAGCATAGCAAATTTTGTAGAGTTAGAATTTGTGATGAAAAGAGCTATTAAAACTCATGAGTTTGGGTTGGATTCCATTTTTTTTCCACAAGTAACAATTTGTAGTTGTCTATTTTGAGGTTGGATTAATTAGCTCTCCTTGCTTCAGTTGCGTTATCCAACTTGCATCCTGATGAAAGATGCACCTTTGAACAGCATTCACCACTTTTTCAAACTCTCTGGGTCTTTGTTGCAGTTTCATGGAACATTTGTATATTTTTACAAACAATGGCAGTCACTCTGCCATTGATAAATGGTCACTGGTAATAAGTGTAATGAAGCAGCTATTTTGTATCTTAATAGGAAAACAGTTGGAATCCAGTCCAGATTTCATTGTCTTTAGCATTTTGTTTTTATGATGTACAACTGTATGACCAAACATTGACAACTAAATTGGGTTAGCAACACTCAGTCAGAAACATCTCCCAGAATGTTAGTGTAGGAAACCATGGTGCATAATACTGGAAGCATTTTCTTCAAATGCATGAATTTCACTAACAAATGCAGATGGGGGTGGGAGAAAAAAGGGTTGCATGTCGCTAAGGCAAGTTAGGTGGGGATGGGTGGTCACTTTATTGAACCGCAACGTTTTCCTGACTCTGAGAATAGGGACCAATTAAATATACAGATTCAAGAGTCCTGAAGGTGGTCTGTTGGACATGATCATCTGCCCTGAGTCTGAGTCAGGAAATTTTTTTAACACTGACAATCTGATATTGGTGTCACTGGCTAGGCCAGAATTTAATCCTTAGCTTGTAGGAGGTGAATTTCTCCTACAAGAGTCAGATGAGTAACTCCCTGCAGATTCCTCGTCTCTGCACAGTTCATGTAGCCACACAAGTGAACTGTTCAGTCTGCAGACATCAGTAAAGTTTATGGGGAAGTATGGGGAGGGGCAGGCAAGGGAAGGATTCAGTAATGGGCATGCCATAATGTTCAGTGATTTAGATGCTCTTGCTGGAGATAGTAATTGCTTGATACTTGTGTGGTGCAGTAATGGCTACTTATAAACCCAAGTCTGCATTTTGTCCAGGTCTTGTTGCTTTTGGATATGGACTTCAGTATCCAAGCAGTTGCAAATGTTGAACATTGTGAAATCATCATTTAAAATCTCCAAAGGATGATCATGCTTGAAGCAATTGAAGGTAGTTGGACCAAGGACACTACGCTGAGGAACTTCCACTGAGATGTCCTTGGGACAGAACTGTCTACCATTCGCAACTATATTTGTTAGATATGACTCTAACCAGTAGGAGAATTCTCTGATTCCCATTGTCACTGCCTCTCTTAGCTAGGGCAGCTTGATGTCATCCTGTCAGATGCTGCTTTGATGTCAAGAGTGGTAGCTTGTCCCTCATCTCTGGAGTTCACCCCTTTAGTGAGTGTTTTGGAGCTGGTTGGCTGTGACTGATCCCACGCTGAGCATCTTGATATCACTGGGCAAGTGCCACTTGATAGTCCTGCTGATGACCCCTTCCATCATTTTGTGGCATGTTAGACCAGTAATTTACCAGATTGGACTTGTCATGATTTCTTTCTGGATAGGACATACCTAAGGAATTGTCCATATCATCAGATCGATGTCAGTGTTGTGGCTGTACTAGAAGAGCTCTGCTTGGGATACAGATAATTCTTAAGAACAGGAACTGAATTGTCAGGGCCCATGGCCTTTTACAGTACTAGGAGTCCTCAGCTGTTTCTTAATCACATTGAGTAAACCACATCAGCATCTGTGGTGCTGGGGGCATTGGAACGTCACATGTATGCCAGACCAGGTAAAGATGTCAGTTTCCTTCCCTAAAGGACATTAGTGAACCAGATTTTTGTTTTCCCTGACAATCGACATTGGATGGTCTTAAGACTCTTTAATATTGGATTTTTATTGATTTTCAAATCCCACCATCTGCCATAGTGGGATTTGAACCCAGCTGATTACCTGAATTCCTGGATTAACAGTGTTGTACCGATAGGTTGTTGCTTCTCCTCCAAACCAACAATTGGATTTGCAAGGTTAAAAAGCTTCCTGTTGGAGTCAGTGATTCCAATTCTTACACTGTCTAGGTTAGATTAGATTCCCAACAGTGTGGAAACAGGCCCTTAGGCCCAACAAGTCCACACAGACCCTCTGAAGAGTAACCCACCCAGACCCATTTCCCTCTGACTAATGTACCTAACACTATGGGCAATTTAACATAGCCATGAGCAAATTTTCAACTTTTGGTCAAGAGTTTGGGAACTACAGGCTTATTTACTTTAAAACAGTTAGGCCAATTGGACCAGAGTTGGCATAAAAGCCTCAGTTGACATTGGCCTCTGAACTTGAACAGCCCAAGCGAGAGAGGTGGTGCTGCACATTTTAACATGATAAATGATATGCATTTATCTCATGCCTTTTTAAAGTACTGTTATTGCAAAGTGCACGGCACCAGCATTGTTCGACAAATTTTCAAACAGAGCCACACAAGATATTTTGAATAACTAAAAGCTGGCTCAGATCTGAAAGGAAGAGACGTGGAGAGGTTTAGGGATGGAATTGGAGTTTAGAGCCAAAATAGCGAAGGCACAGCCACCAATGGGGAAGTTGGGTGAGGTCAGACTAAGCCCCTCCATTCCCCTCAATTCTACTGCTTACTTTGAGAGACAGATGACAAAACATTTGATTTTTGTACCAGCACCATGGGAAATCTACTTGTGGAGTGACAAAAGATGCTGGACATTCCAAGGCAGTATTGAACTCGCTGTTTGAAGGGGAAGGGTTAAAGCTGTGCAAACCTTTCGCCAAGTGTTAATTTACATTAAGTCTCCAAGGTGGCATCCAATTCCAAGTCTAACGCGGAGGAGGGAGTTGGCTTACAGCAGTAATCTTGACACAAAATGTTTCAAAGTGTTTGAAAACTTGACATTTGAACTTTGTATTTTCCCCCATTGCCATTATGTTTAAGCGGCAGACAACTGCAGGTTTTAACTGCGTGATTAAATTGTCATCCTGTCTTGGAGCTTATATTTCAGTCAATCTTTGTGTCCCAGTTTGTTGGAGTGTAACTTGGGATTGACTAACTGTGAAACAACCAGGCCTAAGGCACATGTGTGCCACAGTTTGGCCAATTAAAGCAATATTTTTTATGGTGATGAAATTTCATCTCTAGGCAGGAAGTCTTAAGTTTTCGAGTCGGGTAGTACTTGTGGTACTACTGCTAAACACCTCTATTATTTACATTTTAATTTTTGAACACCTGCATATGCAGATCAAAACACTTATTCTGAAGGATTCCCTTATTTCTGTTTGCTGCATGGATTGGGACACAAGGGAATGGCAAGGGAGTCCTCTTGGCATTATTGTCTAATTTTGTGTTTTTAACCCCAACCACCTTCTACTGTTATCGGGTATTAATGCAAAGTAATATTTTACAACTCCAGCTACTTGTAAGTGAGCTGGAATGGAGGGAGGCTTTTGATTGTTCTTCACATGAGCCCTGTTGTTTGCCGAATGGATTGAAATTTGTCCAGACACCTAATGATTTTCTGCAGCTGTTGACCAGTTTATAAATGGCCTTTTTTTTGTTTTAGTTTGCTCATGGGATTCTGCATGGCAAAAGTGGCAAAACCAAGTAGCGTATTCATTCCTGGGTACTGCAGAGAAATATATTAATGTAGTGATATTTCAATGAAGTGTGTATTGAAATATTGGCATGTACACTTAAATGCATGCTTTTTTTGTCAAATATGTTAACCTTTAAAATTGTTTGTACCAGTTACTTCACCAAATCAATTTTTAGGTCCATTGCCCTAGCAAGGAACAGAATTTAAAGGTCAGTTGTGCATTTAGATAATGTTTTAGTATTTTATCAGGTTTTGATTCTTGCAATGTTAAATTATTATTCATTCTGTAATCTAATAAATTATGAAAGGATTTCATATAGTCCTGAAGTAACTTGGAATGAGAATCCTGAATTGTTTTTCTGGCCTTTTGAGGCAGAGCTCTTTTTATCTTCCACAGCTGATCTCTGACTGACAGGTCTTTGATAGTATTTACATGTAAGACGGGGACTGCGAAGTTCTAAAGCTGGGCATGAAAAGGCCTCGCCACCAGAGTCACAGCAGACTGTGGGAAAGAAGGGAGCAGCTTTGTCCCACTGCAGAGCTGAAAGTGGGAGCCATATCAATATCTGACCGAGCAGAACCACAAGATATCCAACTCCAAAAGAAGCAAGAAAGCATTGTGCATTGAACTTTGATATCCTATGAGGTTTGCACTTCCCAAGGCGGCATTTAAAAAAAAAAGCCTTTTTCTTGGGCAGGTGGTAATGAACTTTTTTTTACAACTTTTCAATTTCAATTTGTCCCTTTTTTTTTCATTGTTCCCTTTGTCTTCCTCCCAACCCCCACCTTTAAAGCTCTTTTTGCTGAAAGATACCTTTCTGTCATATCAACCTATTTATAACTCTGTTTCTTCACGTAGAGTTGCAGTCACTGATAGAAAATATCCCTGAAGATTTGGTCACCTGGCACTTGCCTGCAGTTTACAAGTGTCAATACTGTTGTCATCTGTAGTGATTTGGAGATCTGTGCCTATGGATTTGGCAGCTGTTACACAAGAGGTTTTGAGCATCTTGAGGCCACCCAAGAGGACACAAAGAAAGTCACGGTGCGAACCACCAGTGTGAGCTCTGATATGTAAATTCATCTTTTACAAGTGGATTGCTGGCTGTGGTGCTTGGAGATTAATCTTTCACTGCTGGAGACTCCTGATCAATCCAGAAGGGCTATACCCTCTCTCTGTCCTAGAGTATCGTTCTTGTATTGCGGAGTGGAATGCCAGCAGATAAAACTCCTAGCAGAGAGGTTTAGATTCCCTACGGTGTGGAAACAAGCCCTTCAGCCCAACAAGTCCACACCATCCTTCTGAAGAGTAACCCACCCAGACTCATCTCCCTCTGACTAATGCACCTAACACTATGGGCAATTTAGCGTCGTCAATTCACCTGACCTGCACATCTTTGGATTGTGGGAGGAAACCAGAGCACCTGGAGAACACCCACGCAGACACAAGGAGAATGTGCAAACTCCACACAGACACTTGCCCAAGGCTGGAATCGAACCTGGGTGCCTGGCACTGAGGCAGCAGTGCTAATCACTGAGCCACTGTGCGTTTTATATAGGTTTTGTATTGGCTTATCAAACCAATTCATTGACTAAACTTGGTCACCTATCTTAGTATTGTCTTTTGTGATTCCATGTCAAATTTGTCTGGTAATACTCCTGTGAATCATTGGGGGCCACTTTAGCACCAGAGACCAAGGGTCTTGCTTTGGGACATTGGACTTAAATTTCACTGGCTGCCATGGTAGAATTTAAATTCACTTAAAATGTAAAACTGCCAGTCCCTGTAATAGTGACGATGAAGCTGGTTCTAAACAGATTAAACTTACTTCACTAACGTCCTGCAGTGAAGGAATCCAGCCTTCCTGACTGAGCCTTCATGTGACTCTAGACCCATAGTAATGCACTTGATAAACTGTCCACTGTGGCCTAATATTCCATTCAATTGGAAGCCAGTTAGGAATGTGCAACAGTCTTTCTGGAGACATCCATATCCCATCAAATGATTTTAAAAACGTGCTGTATAAATTCAATTGTTTTTATTATATCTTAACTCAAAAACATTTTGAGAGAAAGTATCAATGAATCCATGTGCAATGCTGCTTCTAATAGGCAAAAGTGAGGACTGCAGATGCTGGAGATCAGAGTCTAGGTTAGAGTGGTGCTGGAAAAGCACAGCAGGTCAGGCAGCATTCGCGGAACAGGAAAATCGATGTTTCAGGCAAAAGCCCTTCATCAAGAATGAATGCAGGGAGCCTCTGGGGGTGGAGAGATAAATGGGAGGGGGGGGCTGCTTCTAATGTCCATCAACTTTCCTCTTGTCCTCAGCACTGAGTGAACTTCCACTCTATTGCTGCATTTAACCATATTTCCCACCTTTTTTTTTTTTGGAATTGCCTATTACACTCTCTACTCTAAAGACTTTTCAGTGTATCTTTTCTTTTGCGTATCGTGTACAAGATTTTTGTTTTTATTTATTTGTGGGAAATGGGCATAACTGATTGGGTCAGCATTTTATTACCTATCCTTAGTTGCCCTTGAGAAGGTGGTGATGAGCTGCCTTCTTGACCTGCTGCAGTCCATCTGCTGTGGGTTGACCCATAATGCTATTTAGGTTTTTCGATTTCCTATTGATCTGTCAGCTAAAAATGGTCTGATTCACAAACAGTGCGGTTAGTTGCATGGGACTGAAGATGTTCCTGCTTCAGATTCTGTACCTACTGCAGCAGAGGTGATGGCAGATTTTTACACTCGTTTTGTAGTACTTGTAGGTGGTCAGTTGTAAGACTAAGTAGGGAGAAAGTGAGGACTGCAGATGCTGGAAATCAGTCGAGTGTGGTGCTGGAAAAGCACAGCAGGTCAGGCAACATCAGGTTTCCTGATGAAGGACTCTTGCCCAAAGCGTCAGTTCTCCTGCTCCTTGGATGCTGCCTGACCAGCTGTGCTTTTCCAGCACCACACTCTCGACTGTAAGACTAAGCAGCCCATTTTTGTCTCACCATTTTGTCTTCCTGCTTGTTAAACTGCCAAGATTAGTGTCTATTTCCTCTGCTCCTACCAGCTACCCAGTATTCAAACGATCGACTGCCTGAGTAGTTCATATAGACCAGATACATCAATGTCGAACTAACGTTGAAGATGCTGCCAGTATCTGGCTCCTTTTTTATTTTCCTCTTGTCTGTTTCATTTTGCCCCCCAGAATAGTCTCAACTTTTAATTTGCTGTAGCTACTGGAGATGCATGTTGATCATAATGATTTATTAGCCTTCGTCGACTTGGGTTTTAGCAGTGATCCTTCTTAATTATCGTACAGTTTTATGTGGGAGAGAAGTGGTGGAGGGATTGTCATGATGGATGTAATGGGTACTGTTACTCTTAAAGACCCCTTTCCACTTTTTGTGGATCAATCTATCTATGGTCCCTATGCCCTCCAGTTATATTGAGGGCAGGATGCCTGGTTCTACAAAGCCTTGATTTCCCCTGTGGTCTTTGTGTGGGGGTCTTTATGATCGTCAGACAGAGAAAGGTCTGCATCTTGTAACTCCTTCTGCAGTAACAAAGAGGGTAGTTAAACAAATAATGTAATGGAAGAAGGTGATATGTTCAAATTTTTTTTCAGCATAGCTGATTCCTTGATTGCTCCTTGGCTCTGATATCACTGAGTGATTAAAAGCAGCTAGTGAAGCAAAAAAGGCACCGAGTGAAGAGTCGCAAAGTAATGTTTGTCTATAAATTGTGTTCTTGACATTTATTCAAGCTGAAGTGAAGTATTAAAAAAAAATGACACTGCATCATCTGAGTAGTAGGGCTTATGGACTGACTTCTCATTTTACCACACCATTTGCTCACACTTGGCTGTACTACTTGTCCCTTGTGTTGTAAAACTGCTTGCTGATTTGCATGCTGTCTGGATGTTGCATGTGCTTTTCAGTCTGCTTTTAATAACTTTTTTTGTTTTATTAATGACTTTATTTTAAAGGTCTGTTTTTAATGGAACCTTGTATTGGAACTTCAAGAAATGGCACAATGGAATGGGAGAGCAGCAGCGTAATTTCTCCTGTTATTCAGTTCTTGAACTCGGTGATTAAATGGGGGTATGGACTCAAAGAATTGGGAGTTGGTCATTCTGCCATTCACCCAGGTCTGAGCTGATCTGCCTCAGTGTTACATCTTGTCAATTAACCATTTAATTCCCCTCCTGATGGATGGGCACATTGTCTCTCTTGCACAATGATGATGATTACATTCCCCTAAACTGCACTGTCTCTGCAAAGGACCCTGCATGCTGACTGGTGCAGAAACACTTTGCTATCCAGTTCTGGAAGTTGCTACCATGCTAAGACTTTGAAGATCCATGCAGCAGCCAGAATATGCAGGGGGAATGTAGCTCTAGTATATTCTAATGTTCTAGTATTTGGGAAATATACACTGAAGGGAAAAGCATAACTAGGAAAGAATAGGGCCCCTTAAAGATCAACAAGGCTGTCTGTGTGAAACCACAAGAACTGGGTGAGATACTAGACTGATATTTCATGTAAGTATTTACTGTGGAGAAGGACTTGAAAGCTAGAGAACTTGGAGGAATAAATCGTGATGTCTTTATTAAATTGTCCCATATTACAGAAGAGGAGGTGCTAGACTTAAAATTCGTAAAGGTGGATAAATCCTCAGGACCTGATCAGGTATATCCCAGAACTTTGTGGAAAGCTAGGGAAGTGATTGGGCCCCTTACTGAGATATTTCTATCATTGATAGCCACAGGTGAGGTTCCAGGAGACTGGAGGTTGGCTAATGTGGGGTGCCATTATTTAAGAAAAGCCAGGTAACTGTCGACCAGTGAGCCTTGCCCAGTGGTGACTACGCTGATGAAGGGGATCCTGAGGGACAGGATTTACATGTATTTGGGAAGGCAAGGGCTGATTTGGATAGTCAACATGGCTTTGTGCATAGGAAGTTATGTCTCACGCACTTGAGTGAGTTTTTTTCCTTAAAGAAATGAAGAGGATTGAAGTCCGAGCAGTGGGTGGTGTTCGTATGGACTTCAGCAAAATATTCAGCAAGGTTCTGCATGATTAGCAAGGTGAGATCACATGGAATCTGGGGGAGCCAGCCAATTGGATACAAATTTTGGCTTAAAAGTAGGGAGGACAGAGGGTGGAGGGTTGCTCATCAGACTGGAGGCCTATAATAATTGGTGGGCTGCAAAGTTTGGTGCTGGGTCCACTCCTTTTCTTCATTTTATATCAATGATTTAGATGTGAACGTAGGAGGTACGGTTAGTAAGTTTGCAGATGATGCCAAAATTGGTGATGTAGTGGACAGTGAAGAAAATTATCCCCGAATAAACCGGGACCTTGATTAGATGGGCTAATGAGCAGAGGAGTGGTAGATGGAGTTTAATTAAAATATGTGAAGTGTTTCATTTTGGTAAGGCAAACCAGAGACTAAGGGGTGCAGGTGCAAAGTTCCTTGAAAGTAGAGTCACAGGTAGACAGGGTGGTGAAGAAGGCATTTGGCACAATTCCTTTATTGGTCAGTGTATTGAGTATAGGAGTTGGAATGTCATGTTGCAGCTATACAGGACATTGGTTAGCCCCTATTTTAGAATACCGCATTCAATTCCGGTCTCCATGCTATAGGAAAGATATAGTTAAACTTGTAAATCTTTTTTGAACCCATTTGAGCATCTTATTGGGACTGGAGGAGTTGAACTTTCGGGAGAGCTGAATAGGCTGGGGCTGTTTTCACTGGACAGTCTGAGGTTGAGGGGTGACCATTTATAAAGGTTTATAAAAACATGAGAGGCATGGAAAGGGTAAATAGCCAAGGCCTCCCCCCAGGGTAGGGGGAGTTGGACTGAAGGGTCTGTTTCCATGCTGTATAATGCTATGACTCTGATTTGCATTAACTAATGTTTTTTCAATGTATGATCATTCAGATGTTTTACTAAAAAGTAATGTGCCAAGTCAATTGAAATACTTCTCCGAAATAAGAATGAGAAGCTGGAGGAGATGTCCACATATTTGTCAACTTAAAGAACAGAGCATGTTGGAACACTAGGATCTGACAGTATATAAGACAGGAGGAATTTTCCTGATGAAAGGTCACCAATCTAAAGAGTTTTTGTTTGCTGGTTTCTCTTTCCACATGTGTGGCCAGACTGGCTGAGTGACTCCAGAATTTTTCTGTTTTTAATTGGATTTGAGTTTGTGATCGATATTGGGCTTGTGTCCATAATCGATGGTTCAGGAAGAAAATTAGGAATGCTACCCTTTTGAGTTTTGGCTTTCTTAAAATTAGACTTGAGCATCTGACTCTAAGAAGCCTTCTAATACTGTTTACATCTCCCACCTTGTGTTATCTATCTTCACCTCCCTTTCCACTCACTTGCTGCTGAAACCGTCAGTGCTTTTGCCATCTCTGGGCTTGATTTGTTGTAGTACCTTCCTGGCTGTATTCTCAATTTTTATCTGCTGTGTCCTAACTTGCACACATTCCCTTTGCGTAATATCCCTCTGTGTACCATTGGGTCTGTCTACTGTTCAAACAATACCTTTTATTGTGTAAAGTTGCACGATTGAAATCAAATTTTCACTTACTTGCCTCTCTACTATGACTAACCTCTGATCTTGTGTCCCCTTTGAGCACCGCACTCCTCCTCCTGTTCTGGCCTCCAGTGCACTCTTACTTTACATCACTCCATCGTTCAGCCATGTCTTCAACTGTCTAACTGCCCCTCTTTAAGATGCTGCTTAAAACTTATCCCTTTGACTAAGATTTTGGACAGTTGCCCAGTTCTCTGTGACTTAATACAGGTGTAAATTTGACTGCTGTCTTATAGAGACTTGGGAGATTTTACGCTGAATATATAAATTCAAGTTGTTGCTTCATTATGCTGTGTTCTATCCGTTTCTGGGCCTGTGGTCAAAGAAACCCTATTGCAGCTTTTAACATGTCCATCTGCAGTTTAATTTTAGCAATCTTATCGGGCAGCTCAGTTACACTGGGCATAACTCCAAGGGGCTGTTATCTTTGGAAAGTGTTGACTTGACAGGAACACATGGGCTCACATTTTTATTCTTAGACTGGTGCTGTCAATTGACTGAAAAGTCAGTGTCCCTCAGCTCGAGAATGTGGCTGCATGTCTTAGTCCGTTGAGGGGAGCTAAATGGGGAGACAGTTGTCATTTCTGTAAATGGAGCCTGCAAAAGAGCTGGTAAGATTTCAAGCACACTCGACCTATGAACTAAGGCAAAGCTCTGGAGCACATCAACAAACGTGCTCCCTCCAGTCTGGCGATTGGTAATGACGACAGTTTGAAGTGCATTTAAACATTTTTGTTATCTTTTTTTTTCCCCCCCTCCTCACTTCACAACCCCAACTGATTTTCAAATGTTCTTTTGTCGTTGCTTGAAAGTGTTGACACTTGTTGCGTTCTACAGCTGACCATCACATTCTTCTAATAACTGAACTGTCCACAGTTCAAGGCGAATGTACTGTTGGCATGTGGCTTATAGGTTACTGGATTGAAATCAGGAAGAGTCCTCACTTGACTTCATCCACCATTCTGTGGAATTCTTTATCACAGAGGGCTGTTGAGCTGGGTCATTAAGTACATTCAAGGCCAGGATACAGATTTTTTTTTTTTTAAATTAGTAAGGAAATTGAGAGTTTGGGTGGGGAGGGGGAGGTTAGAAAGTAGAGTTGAGGGTTCTCCGATCAGCTATGAACTCATTGGTGAAACAGACCCAGTGGACTAAATGGCCTAATTCTGATCCAATGTCTTATGGTCTTAACCCTTTAAAAGGATGAATTTCCTTCTTAAAATAATTCACGCTGATTTTAGCAACAGTTTGTGATCTAAAATTGCATGTTTTAACATTTTCACTTCTCCTGTGATTGTGTACAAACATTATATCTATAGCAGTTCAGCAGGTGGATTTAAAGGACAGGATGGGCAACATGTCTTTCCAGCCCATCTAGTGAACATGGCTTACTCCCTACATCCTTCATGACCAGTTGACAAATTCTAATGCTACTGACTGGTTAGAGCCTGATCTGCTTTTTGGTTTTCAACTTTTTATACTCACTATATCATTGGGTTCCTGTTGAGACAAATGTCTTGAGACTTGCTAATAGTACAGTTTACATGGTTACAATATCATAGACTTGCACCAACCTGGATCATGTGTTTACTGATGTTGCTGCTCGTGGCATACATTAGCCAATTGACTACACTGACTCCATTGCAAAGCGAGAGAGACTGAAGACAAACTGGTAGCTCACTATACTAAGATGATGGCTGTCAATATCATGGAACTCTATTAAGGTTATGGACCTTCGGTCTGGAATTTATGCCAGAGTCCAACAGAGCTTTGTTTATGCCATAGGTCACCCCACTTCCTCCTTGACTCTTTTTTTGTGGCCGGGATCTTTTAAAGTCTCATGTTGGTCTGTAATCCCTTAATCCATGTAATATGACACTGAACTGACTTTGTGCTGCATCTATTGCTTCTATATTCTCTAGCAGTTATGGGCACCCATGACAAATGATTGCAAATGTGAGTTAACTCAGTGTATTGTAGACAGTAAAACCCCTACAGTGTGGAAACTGGCACTTCAGCCCAACAAGTCCACACAGAGATATGTAGAGATATGTTTCACTTATAAAGGTTCCTGGCTTTCAGGCCTTTTGTGCTTGCACGGTTGGCTTTTGTGTGTCTGATCTTTTTAGATATTTTAAAATCTTACCATTTGAAGCAACATTTCTCATCCCAGATGAATGAAGGTGCGCTGATCTCAAATGAAGGCATTGAGCAGTATGGATATCCAGCCTCATTTTTGTTGGTTTCTAAAGCAGAACGGAGGAGACTGTTTTATTTATAATTCGACCAGTGAAATCTGGGATTGGTTAACCTGCCAATCAGACTTGCTGTCTCCAAGTGGTTGCTGGGATTTGTGTTGACCGTTGATAGAAAGTGGTCACAAAACTAATCTTGATCTATGTTGAACTTCAGATTTTCCACATTCTCCTGTCAGCTGAGTTTTGAAAATGTGGAATTGAAAATTCAGAACAAACAAATAAAAAATAACTGATTTTTAACAGCTAAACTCCAACTGGTGAGCATACTTCCAACTTTTTAAAGTCATTTTAAAGATGATTATGATTAATGATGAAACTAAAGCAAAATAGGTAGTGTAGTAGTTTAATGTTAGCCCAGACACCCAACCTGTGAATGCAATATATAAGCATAATAATGAATTGAAATAAATGCCAGTTGGATTCTTCAGTACCATGATATCTGTGCCCAGTCTCATGTTATGAGTGGTAGTGTAAGAAGTTTTGATAAAATACCCCACTGGAGGGGAACCTTCAGCGTTCAACAAGTTGTTGTTATCACAGATGAAAGCATTAAACTGCTTGTAGTTTATGAAGAATTGACTAGTGTGTCAAAGGCAGTCGTCTGGTACAGCTGTAGTCTTGGTTCTGCTGGAACTAATGCTGTACCATCATATGTGCTCAATGCTGACTGCACTTAAACTGGAGATTGAAGGAAAGTGCACTCCCAGAGTCTATTGTGTTTATTCATTAAAATTTAACCAGGAGGCTCATTTGCATACCTAGCAGAGGCTGCATTCCTGGGAGGCTCTGATGGGTGAAGATGGGTTTGTTATTAGCTGGCAATGCAGCTGCCTGTCATTAAGGGAAGCTCATTGTTCTGAGAAGCTGGTGACTTTTTGTGATCTTTCACTTGGACCTTCTAGAACTACACCCAGTGTGAGATGGCTGAATGGAAATCTCCATTAGATCAGTATGAAAGAGGGCACTTGTGATCACTGAAGCTTAAGGTTGGGTTGTGTTGTTATACTGAACCAGGGAGATCATAATGGCAGCAGTCTTGATACCTCCATCACAGCGTAGGGTCACACTGTATGGAAACACTCTCTTTCGTCTAACTCGTCCATGCTGACCAGACATCTCAATCTGACCTCGTCCCATTTTCCAGCTCTTGGCCCACATCCTGCTAAACCATTCCAATTCATGTACCCATCCAGATGCCTTTTAAATTCTGCAATTGTACCAGCCTCCATTTCCTCTGGCAGCTCATTTCATACATGCGCCATCCTCTGTGTGAAAATGTTGTCCCTTTAGGTCCCTTTTTAAATCTTTCCCCTCTCACCTTAAACCCACGTCCTCTAGTTTTGAATTTCCCACACCTCGGAAAAGACCTTGTTCATTCATCCTATCCATGCCCCTCATGACTCTATAAACCCCTTTAATGTCACCCCTCCGTCTCTGACACTCCAGGGAAAATAGCCCCAGCCTGGTTAGCACTGCTGCCTCACAGCGCCAGAGACCCGGGTTCAAATCCCACTTCGGGCAACTGTCTGTGTGGAGTTTGCACATTCTCCCTGTGCCTGCATGGGTTTCCTCCCACAGTCCATAGATGTGCAGGTTAGGTGAATTGGCCATGCTAAATTGCCCGTTGTTAGGTGAAGGGGTAAATGTAGGGGAATGGGTCTGGGTGGGTTGCTCTTCGGAGGATCGGTGTGGACTTGTTGGGCCGAAGGGCCTGTTTCAACACTGTAAGTAATCTAATATAATCTATTAAGCCACTTTCTACAGCTCAAATCCTCCAACCCTGGCAACATCCTTGTAAATATTTTCTGAACCATTTCCAAGTTTCGCAACATCCTTCGTATAGCAGGGAGGCCAGAATTGCACATTGGTTAGGCCATGTTTGGATTACAATGTTCAGTACAGCTGCAACATGACCTCCCCATTCCTACATTGAAAGCGCTGACAAATAAAGGCAAACACACCAAATGCTGCCTTCACTGGCCTATCTACCTTGGACTCCACTTTCAGTGACCAATGAACATGCACTCCAAGGTCCCTTTGTTCAGCAGTACTCCCCCAGGGCCTTACCATTTTAGCATATACGTCCTGCCCTGATATGCCTTCCCAAAATGCAGTACCTCAAAGGCACGGTGGCTCAGTGGTTAGCACTGCTGCCTCACAGCACCACGGTCCTGGGTTCAATTCCTGCCTGTCTGGATGGAGTTTGCACATTCTCCCGGTGTCTGTGTGGGTTTCCACCAGGTGCTCCGGTTTCCTCCCACAATCCAAAGATGTGCAGGTCAGGTGAATTGGCCGTGCTAAATTGCCCACAATGTTAGGTGCGTTAGTCAGGGGTAAATATAGGGTAGGGGAATGGGGGGTGGGGGGGTTCTCTTCGGAGGGGCGATGTGGACTTGTTAGGCCAGAGGACCTGTTTCCACACTGTAGAGCATCTAATCTTGTTTATCTAAATTTAAACTCCATCTGCAACTCCTCAACCCATTGGCCCACCTGATCAAGATCCTGTTGTACTGTGAGGTAACCTCCTTCAATGTTCACTACACCTCCAACTTTGGTGTCAACTGCAAACTTACTTAACTGTACTTCCTACGTTCATGAAGTCACTATGCACAATAAGAGTGAAGGGAAGCTTCAACTTGAGTAGTGATCCATTTTGGAATTTTAAGGAAGTGTCTCTTTACTAAAGTCAGAACCTCACTATCTACACCATTGAGTGGACAGTGAATATATAACATGCCGCCTCTAATATTTATGATTGTATATCTGACAGTTACTGATTTATGCAACTGATTAATTGATATCATCAAACTTTGTTTCTTCTACAATAAATATTTCCTTATTATAGCAAATGGCAGTAATCGCTGAACTTCTCTAGTTCCTGCTTTGTGCTTCCTATAGTCCCTTAGAATAAAGAACAATATAGCACAGAGACAGGACCTTCAGCTCTCCAAGCCTCTGGCGGGTCTTCTCTTCCTATCCTATTCTCGATCAAAGGCAGCTAGTTTACGTTTGTAGTATCAGACTGTAATTACCAGTTGCAATCTCTATTTTCTCGTCACCTTTGACTAACTCCCGCCCTTAATGGTTTTTAATGGTTTTGTTGTCATGTGTATCCTGAAGGTACATGAACAGTGTTTTGTCACCAGCCCCATCCTCCATACAGGCATGTGCCTCTCAGTTGTGCTGTTGTGGAGTTGAAATGCCATTTCTGCACCTTTCCCAAAATGGGTAGCTCTAACTCTACTTCATTTCATGTTGACATCTTCAGGAGGTGGGGAGGCAGGTAGGAGGAGAGGGAGCGTGCATTAACTTTCTAAACTAGTTAAAATTCCATTTGTGGTAAATTCAACAGAACTGTTGCTGAAACATGTGCATGAATGTTCCCCTTCCAAAGACTCCTTCTGCACTTCTGTAGGAATTTGAAGAGATAATGAATGAATCCTGTCGGGAATGCACCTCCCCATATTTCTACATATAACATATTGAACAGTAACATACCAAATCATTGCATGGCTAGAGTTTCCTAGTGTGTTTTTTTAAATAAATATTTCTAAAAGTTGAAAAATGATCACTTTTTTTTTGATAAATTTCAATTAGGGCCCTCATCCTTTCAATCCCACAGCCAACTCTGCAGGTTATGGCCAAAATTTCTTATCTGAGAGCAACTGATGCATCCTTCAAGCGTTTGGTGACCACCTATCAATGATTATTTGTGCTTCCTAAATCTTTTGCCAGTGTGATTCCATTTAATGCCTCAGACTTTGTGATCCCAGAGTGAAAATTTGAGTGAGGTGGGGGGAGGGCGGAGGGTGTTGGGGGAGGGGAGAAGTGTTTTGCGACCTGTTGAGCAGGAGTAGGTAGCAGCTTGAATTGTTGAGAGCTTTTAACTCTTGACAAGGAAGGGGAATCCAGGAATGCAGTCAATGGTTTGGGGGGGGGGAGTTGATGAAAAGGCGCAAAATTTCAACAAAAAAAGACCCTTCTATTGGGTTCAAGCAGCAGTCCTGGGGCAGTCCCACATTCCCAAATGGGGTGGGGGAAGGGGAGAAAGTGAGGATTGGAATGGAGCTTGCAACTGTCAAATCATTTGGAGCTGCAGGACAGCTTTTGGAGTGTCTGAGCAGTCTTGTTTCAGGTGTGAGACGGCACCACTAACACTTTTTTGGCAACCGTGACCTATGAGTGGGAAGTTGACTCTTTCAACAATGGAAAGATTCTGGGAAGGTACATCTTGGATGAGTGAATAAACCTCCTGGTGTATTACTTTGTTCACTTATCACCCTCTTGACCTGCGCATCATTGATTTATCCACATCGAGCATAGATAAAAAGGTATGAAAAGAAAATGGGAACCGGGTACTGAGTTGGATGATCATGTTGAATGGTGGAGCAGTTTCAAAGGGCTCAATGATTAACTCCTGCTCCTATTTTCTCTGTAATATGCCATCTCGCTTGCTTGCCCAAATCAAATGCATTGATAACTGCCCTGGCGACTTTCCTTTGCCCGCCCTCCCTCGTAAAGCAGAAGTCCGATGTACTGTTTGCCCTTCTAGCCGGTATGGAGTGTTTTCCTGGTCAGCCCTCCCATGAAAAGTGGGAATGCTTTCAGTTACTTGGCTGTATCAACGCGGGATTGCATCATTTTCTTTTAGCATTCATGATTACCTTAACACATGTCAGCTTGGGATGTCGTTGTAAAGTAGAGCTACACTTAACTGTGTGTTTCTGGTGATGCTGGAGGTGTGCATATGTAAACTCCAGTTTACACTATCTTCATTCAACTCACTTCAGGTAACTGGGGGAGCGATGGAATGCTCTCTCATACTTGCTGTTTTATGCCAGGTTATGGGCAAAAAAACTTGTGGTGTCAACTGACGATTCTGGTGATGATATGCTTACAAAGTATAGATTCAAGGGATAACGCAGCAAAATGCTTAGAACCACAAGAGTTGCTCTCTTATAAAAGTACATGTTATTTAATCACCTCTGTGCATAAGATTTGAATTTGGTGAGCTGACTTAGCTGAAATCATCCACTTGTTTTTGTTCATATTTTTATCATCCGTTGTAAATGAAGTGTGAAAATGTACAGAAATGTGATTCAGTTAGGCTACGTGAGCTGGTTCTCCATCATGGAACAGGCAGCTAGCTCATTTTTTTTTCAAGGAATGGCTAAATGCCCATGGATGGGCACAGTTTCCCAGAACAATATTTTGTGAATCCAACTTGGGATCAGGTTATTTTTGATCGAGTTATTTGTAACGAGACATGCTCAATAGATCTTTTACTTAAAAGATCACCTCTGAAATGGTGAACGTAATATAGTAGAATTTAGCACTTGTTTTTAAAGGCAGGAATTAGGGTGCTGAGGCAAGCGTACTAAGCTGAAGAAAGTGTAATTTCAGAGGACTGGGAGCAGAGCTGGCTGGAGATAACCAGAGAAGGAGTTTAGCAACTGAGGAACAATAGCAGACATTTTAAGAAAATACTTAATGGATCACAGAAAAGACCTATTCCAATGAGCAAGGAGGATTGTGGGAAGGGGATAAGCTGATCATGGTTAATCTGGGAATTTGAGGATAGCATCCAATTGAAAGAAACAAATGCTGTGATTAGTCGTAAGAGACTTTTTTTAAAAAAAAAACTGCAGATGCTGGAATCCAAAATAAACAGGCAGGAGGCTGGAAGAATGCAGCAAGCCAGGCAACATCAGGAGGTGGAGAAGTCGACATTTCAGGTGTAACCTTTCTTCAGAATTGAAGAAGGGTTATACTCAAAACTTTAACTTCTCCACCTCCTGATGCTGCCTGGCTTGCTGTGATTAGTTGTAAGGCAGAAGATTGTGAGACTTTTTTTAAAAAATGTAACCAAAAGACAATTTTTTTTTTTAAAAGAGAAAGATAATAAACTGCAAGTAATTTCAAGATGAGCACCTTAAGTATTAAAGAAAAGGAAGCAAAGCCAATGTAAACTTAGGCCCCTGAGAGATTTGAAGTTGGGGAATAAGAATGGAAAACCGGTGAAGGTGAATAAATGCTTAGCAGCGGTCTTCTACTGGGAAGATACTATTAGCAAGCGAAAACTACCAGATATTCGAGAGGCAAAAGGAGAAGAGGGAATGAAAAAGGAAACTAACAGACCAAAAGACCAGTGCATCCTCTGGACCAGATCAGATGTATCCTTCAATATTGAGAAAGTACTTGCAAAGAGAGTGGATGTAGTATTGTATTCTTCCAAGAATCCTTTAGTGTCTCAAGTTTGGAAAACGCTTTTGTTTAAAAACAGAAGGCTGGTTACTGAAGGCCAGTTAGATTTAACATTTGCTACTGGGAAAATGTTGGAATGTGCAAAAAAGTATGTAATTGCCAAGTATTGGGAAATGAACAATATGATCAATTAGCCAGTATGGCTCCCTGAAGGGAAAATCATGCCTGACCGGTTTATAAGAATTCCTTTAATGTGGTAACAATTGGGATAGATAAAGGGAAGTAGTGAATGTAATACATTTGGATTTTTGGAAGATGTTTGATAAAATGTCACAGACTGTTGAACAAGATAAGAGCCCATGGTGTTGGAGGTATATATTTAGCGACAATAGACTTTTAGCTAACTAACAGAAGATGGAGAGTTGGGAATAGGGTGGGGGTGAGGAATTTCATTATGGAAACCTCAACTAGTGGTGTGCCATAGGGATCAGTGCTGTGAGCACAGTTATCTACTAAGCAAGTGATTTGGTTGAAGAAAGTGCGTGTATTCTTGCCAAATTTGAGAAGAGACAAAACATAGTTGGGAGGGTAAGTGATGAGGATGATACAAAGAGTCTGCAGTGAGATAGACACTTAAATCAGTGGGCAACAACTTGGCAGATGGAATATAATGTGGGGAAATATGTGTTCATGTACTTTGGCAGGAAGAGTACAGGAGCTAAATATTATTAAAATCAAGCATGACTACAGAATGTTACAGATCCAGGGAATGTGGGAGTCCTAATCATGAATCACTAAAAGCTAGCATCCAAGTTTAGCGGTAATGGGGAAGGCAAATGGAACGTTGACCTTTTATGTCAAAGGGAATAAAAAACACAAGTAGGCAGTTCTTCCTAAAAATCTAGACTACAGAGTAGTCAGACCACAGGTGGAAAACTGAACAGTTTTGGGTCCCCTTACCTAAGGAAATGTATACTGGCATTCGGCACAGTTGAGAGAAGGTTGACTGAATTGAATCCTGGTATTGAGGGACCGTCTTATGAGGAGAGATTAACTAATTTGGGCCTGTACTCGTTGGAATATAAAAGGATAAGAGACAACCTTATTGAAACAAACGAGATTCTTGGGGGACTTGACAGGGTAGATCCAAAGAAAGGTTATTACCCCTTGGGCAGGAGGCCAAAAGCTCAGATGAAGGGGGTTGCACATTTAAGACAGGAGGAGGAATTTCTTAGGAGTTGTGGTAGAATTTTTTTTTTTGTTTTGAAGAATGAAAAAGGAACCAAAGATGAATATTGATTAACATACTGGCTGAGCTTGAGACCTGGGGGAGCATGGCAACTGATTTGGAAGGATAATATAGGCCAGAACAGAGGCTCTGTGGTTAGCACTGCAGCTTCACAGCACCAGAGGCCTGGGTTCAATTCCAGCCTCTGGTTATTGTCTGTGTGGAGTTTGTACGTTCTCCCCATGTCTGCTTCCTCCAAGTGCTCCAGATTCCGCCCACAATTTAAAGATGTACAGTTAGGTAGATTGGCCATGCTAAACTGCCCCATAGTGTCCGGGGTGGTGTGCAAGCTAGGAGGACTAGCCATGGGAAATGCCAGGTTGCAGGGATGGGGTAGGGGGAATGGGTCTGGATGGATTGCTGTTTGGAGCGTTTGTGTGGACTCAATGGGCCAAAGGGGCCAGCTCCCACACTGTAGGGATTCTGTGATTGTACGACTGTTATTTGTGATCTAATTCAGACAGTGATCAAGTGGATTAGGCAGAGCCTTGAGAAGCAGTAGCAAGCTGGATCAAGTGATACATTGGTCATCCTGGCTTTTGTGCTGAATTGTTTCTGCATTTACCTAAAGGAGTTTATTAAAAATAGGTGTTTTCTGATGACCTGCAATGTGTAACAATGATGTAATGAATAAAGTGTAAGTTCCGTTTTCAAAAAAAATTCAAGTTTGTTTTTGAAGAATTTGAACAATCTGATTTTACATTCATATTTTCCAATTTTTGGTTTTGAAAGTTTAAGATCTGTCTCTGCCTGCCCCCATTTCTCTTCAGTCCTTGGTGTTTCTGGTCTACACATCTGTTCACTGGCTGAAAAGACTGTTGAGAGAGGAGTCTGCTCTCTTCTGTGTTCCCACCCAGTTCCATTTTACCACTCTCCTCGATTTACTCCACCCCACAGGGTTAATCAAGCTTGCTTAATATCAGGGCTGAGGAGTGGAAACAGTGGGATGGGGAATCATTGCTGAATTGCAATGCTGCATGTTAATACAATTAGTCATTCATTGCTCAGAGAATCCTTATGACAGCCAGTTTCTGAGAGATCTTCTGATCATTTCCCTCCATGAACAATCGAGGCTCCTCAACTTTTATCTTTTGGTTTGTTAGTTGAAATGTTTGCTGTACAAAAGTAAAAGTCTGACCATAAAGTTTTTTAAAAATAAAATTAAAACCCAATGACTTGAGCAAAGCATTAGGTTAGACATTCTTTATATTCGGAAAAACCGTATTCGACCCACGTGAGGCACTGACTTGGATGCATAGCTGAAGCATCTTGCAAATAAGACTCCGTTTGCTGCACTGCTCCCTGTCAGTCAAGGTCTATTATATCATTGTTTGCAAAGAGCTCCACTTTACCTTGAACAGCCTGAGCTACTCACACCCCCCACCAGGGTCTTAGTGTTTTAAATCGGACTCCACAAAGAAAGCTGCACTTGCCAATTATTTTAATGTCATCAGCCCAAGTCTGATTTGAAGAGCTGCTGGGTTCATGAAAAAGCACTTGCCAAACTTCTTAGTAAGGGCTACAGCTGGGTGAGCAAAGGGCCCCTTATTTTCATCACAAAGGCATCAAGAAGCATTGATTGCATCATCACATTCCATTGGTTAAATGTAGAAAAGGTCCGACATTTCCTCTTTTTAATATAGAGAAGGATATAACCCCACACACCTTTGTTGTTTATGTCTGGAGTTTAATTTTAATCCATCCTGTTCTCATTAGAACCACCCAGGCAAAAAGTTATGAAGATGAAGTGTTGCAAGTTTTGGATCTTACAGTTCTGTCTCTCGTGAAATAAGTATCTCATTCAAGATGGTTTGATAGGAATAATTTATTTTGAGACAAATGCTACAATAGGACGACTGCTCCATTTCCATCCCTCTCTGATACAAGTAATAATCAGTAATAGCTTCTAGCACACGGTTAGACACAAGGCTTTGTCGGAGATTCACATGCTTTTCTCAAATCCTCAACTATTTACCCTAGGTTCCTGAATTCCTGGAAGGCTAATATGAAGCTTACTTTTTTTTCCTCTCCACTCCCTCCCACGTCCTTTATTCTGGATAAGTTTGGCACAAAACAGCATAATAAAATAATTCTCTGAAAGATTCTTTGGCCTCTGGTAACCATTAGTCATGATTTCTTTTTGTTTCTTCCCCATGCTCTGAAGGATGAAAGTTATTCCAAATTAATTATTGACAGGCCCCTGGTTTTAATTGTCAGCAGGTTTTAGAAAGGCCAAGCTGCATGCTTTATCCCCACTTTCTGCAGAGAATCAAGGCAAGCTGTGCTAAACTTCAGAGCAAGTGCTGGTTCAATTTAGTGCGGGGATAATTCTGGTGAAGGAGTTTGCTGCCCAAACAGATATCTAAAGCAGTGGTTCTTTTTGACTCTCTTAGTTGCTTCAGGCACTGATGCATGCTAGGTATGGTTCCACCATCTTCATTGACTCATTCCGGATGTTAAGTCTTCATGTATGATGGTGTATGTTCTTTGACTGTTCGGTGGACCTTGCTGTGATCCTAGTGCTGCCCTTGTCTAGTGTTGAAATGTTCAATTCCCATCCACACAATTTTCAGTACTTGAAAGAGTGCAGAAAGCAGGGGCAGAAAGTGTGTGTGCATGTTGAGTTGCAAGCGCCCAGAGTTTCTACAATTTGACAGGACTCTTATGTTTTTCAGCATTATGACTCATCCTTGGCTTAATTCCTTCAAATTGATCGACTCGTTCTTTGTCAATGTGGGGCCTGGGAGGCGAGATGTTGCAAATCAAAGCCAGCTCTTCTTTCTACATCAAAGTATCTACTTTATATTATGTCTGGGTAATGTACTCTCCTAAAGCTCAGTTGAGTCATTCAGGATAGGTTTGCTGAGGGGTCAGCCAAGGGAAATGTGTCAGTTAGCACCAGTTGGCCGAGGGATCCTTGGGTGAGGGGAGGCAAGGGAAATTGGGAGCGTTCTTCTGATCACTAGCTACGTGAATGTATGGCTACTAGTTTTGAACAAGACTGAGTGAGACTGTCATGTATCCTGTGATTTGAATTGTTCAATGCCTGGCCAAGCTTGCATGTTTAATAATTACACTTTGAACAAAGTACTGGACAGCAGCTAGTACCCTTACAACCATAACTCTGAACAGAGTCAACAGCTTTGAAAAAGTCAACAGATTTGACAAGGGGAGGAAAATGATTTGACATGGTTTTGGAATCAAACCTGTATTCAAAAGAACTATGCCATAAAAGGAGTACTTGGCTGTCTAATGTTTTTCTTAACATTTTTCAATATGTCTCTATTTTGTGCCTTTTGATAACTGTTGCCAATTCTGCAAAAGTCAATAATTATTTCCAAGAGGATAACATCTTTCTTGAGCCAGATAGAGGGGAGCTTTCAAGATTCCTCGTGTAAATGAAAACTGAAGGAATCCCTGTTTTTTGATGTTTAGTTTCTATAGTGACTTCAGTCATTTGAAATCAATCCACTGCCAGTCCAAGTCACACTACCTTTAGTTCTCACTTTTTAAATGCTGTGTTTAAGTTCATCTCCTTGAGTACTGTTATTACCTTAGGCAGAGGTCCCATGAGACTGTTGGCCACGTGCCAAAACTAGCCTAATCAAACCCTTCCACCCTCTATAGGATAAGACAGGGGCTGGAGTGTGTTACAAGCTAGCAACATATGGAGAGGTTTGAAATTATGCCATAAATGGGAGGAAAGAAAATGTAATGTTGCCACATGAAAGATCCTTCACATACTCCGCCTGTGTGTATCTGTTATAAATGTTGCATAATTGAGTTAATAGGCTTTTGCAGTGTTATTCAGTCACTACTTTAAATTAGTCCATCCCATCCCCTTTCTTGGACCATGTTTTGGTTAGTACTCATAGTTTGTGAAACATTGCTTTACTTTGGAACCGGAGATGGTCAAAGTGTAAGGGTTTTGCTGATGTAGATAGAGCAGTGGGGCAGTGAATGGTGAAGATGCAATAGTGCTTTTTTAGGAAGGGTATGTAATTGCAGTGTGGTAGGTTTGCACAGGTAGTTTTAATTCTAAATATGGACAAAACTTTTTTTAATCAGAATGTGTTTAAATTTAAGGTTGAGTGTTTACAATTGATCTATTTTAGATAGCAATAGTTAGCTTTCAATGGTAGGTACTTATGCTTCTATCAAGTGTAATCCTTCTATTTTCTTTAACCATCAAATAAAAGCTGTGCAGATGACTTGAGGATTGCATTGAACCTGTACATAACTGTAATTAACAAAGTGCTGAATCTTTAATGATGAGAAATAAATAGCTGCAACATGCTCTTCCATACAAGCCTTGGATTGGCACTGCAGGAATTGCCTTGTTGCATTGTGCATCCCAGAGTAGACTAATCTCTCTCTCCAACCTCTCTCATTTGTTTTCAGAGCTCACCTTGTCTTGCAGCCTGCTTATTTTGATTTTTAATGTTGCATCATATTTGCTTGATTACGATTGTTTATTTGAAGAAAGTGTTTTTTTTTTGCTTTAAAATGTTCTTTCTTTAATTTTTTAACCCTTGGCAATCCTTTTTAGATAAGTTTAGCTCTGACTGTTAAAAAGCATTAAGCAGTTGGTTTATTTCCCTTTGCTTCATTGTGCACACCCCTCGCAATGTCTTTTCCTGGCATGTCCTTTTGCTTGCGGTGGATTGAGCTGCTGTATTTGGCAATCTGATAAACCTCTGCTGAGTCCAATTCAGCCAGCGTAAAGGCCATTTGCCCATCATGATCTATCTTTACTTCTGCTAATTACAGATAATCTGTCAGCTAAAATCATGTTCTCTCCCTCTGTGAATATTATCTCTTAACAGATAACTGCTTGAAGATTTGTTTCCTTCAATAGCCCTATTTACATTAAGGTGTCAATTTGCAGCTCACCTGCTGTTAAATAGTTTGCAACTAACTTTCCTGCTCTGATTTTGAGCTTTTTGCCAAAACGGTTTGTGTTGTTCATCAATTTATACTCTTTAATTTTTTTCTGATTATTCCAACGACTTGGGATTTTTGTCTAGTAGTTAAACTGACAACAAATCTCAAAATAGATTGCTTTGATATGAGTTGACCATTTTCACCAACTGCTCTGGCCCAATTTGTTGAGTAAAATGAGCCCTGCTCAAAATGTTACCAGTTCCCCTGCTAATAGCAGAGGTCTTGACGTCCTGCTGCAAAATAGTTGTTACTTGCAGCAGTCACATCTGCACTCAGTCCCTTCTTTAAAACCCACTGCTAATGTGTCTTGTATACTTCAGGTCTGGGGCCAAAGCTCTGAAAACAAAAGTCTTCTACCAGTCTGCTGCCGTGTAACATGTCCCTGTCTAACAATGAGGATAGATTCTCAGACTTTGACAGCTTTCTCTGAGTGAAGCAGTGGTTGACCATGAAAGCCAACACTGCCACCAGTGTGCCAGTGCACTGTTGGCTTCTGGGCACTAATGCTTAGACGACAAAGACTTCAAACGCAGCAAACCACGAACACTCGTACCTGGCCTCCTGTAAGCATTGGATGCATGGACCATATGTAGCAAACAGTCCAACAAGCTAGAGAAATATCACCAGCCTTAACTTGTCCAAAATTCTGAGAAACTGTCTGAAGTATTTTCTTCTTAAAAACCTAAAGCATGTACAAATACTTACTTTGAATCACTTAGAAATTGCACCAGAAAGGTCATTGAAACAGATTTAGCAGCTGATGCTTATTCACAAAGCACTCTTCCTACATTACTTATCCCACTTAAGATACCCCTCCGATCATTTCTGCCTCTTGCAACTGCCTAGCTTCCCCTAAAGATGCATGAAACCATAACATGTGCATCAAGCTATGTAGCCTGATGTGACTGTGCTTGCTCTGTGATAGATCAATTTCGCTTGGTCCCAACCCTGAAATGTTCTTGCCTTCCTAATTGTTTACTCCTTCAGCAATTGTTGAATGGTTTCCCGCTTGTTTTCGTGAAATACAATTTTACATGCAATCTGATAAACCTCAGCTGAGTCCAATTCAGCCATTGTAAAGGCCATTTGCCCATCATGATCTATCTTTACTTTTGTGAATGGCGTATGAGATGTTTTAAGTATTGCTCAGTTGCAAATGCAAGGATTTATTCAGACTTATAGCTTTTTTTTTAACCGACAAAATAAAATGGTTTTTAAGATGGCAGGCAGGATTAGTATCCAGGGAGAAAGTGAGCACTGCAGATGCTGGATATCTGAGTCGAAGAGTGTGGTGCTGGAAAAGCACAGCTGGTCAGGCAACATCCGAGGAGCAAGAGAATCAAAGTTTCGAGCAAATGCTCTTCATCAGGAATGAGTATGCAGTTTAAGTTTTCCCTCGTCAACCCATGTAATGTGAGCTCGTGAGGGACTATTTTCTGTATCATTTCATCCAGGGGTTTAACAACTTTTCTCACAGTTAAACCCACATGTCAAACCACTATCCTGTACGTGCTATTGAGAAGCTTTGCCAATTTTGTGTTGAATTGTGACTATTACGTATTCATTCACTGGAAGTTGGATTGAAATTGAACAAATTATTTTTATTTGGGATCGTTGTAAATGGCTGAGCCTAGTTATATTTCTGTAAACCTATGTCATGTATTTTCACTTCTGGCTACCTGAAAGTTCTGGTATTTAGCATGAACATAGAGTGCAGCACAAGAACAGGCCCATTGGCCCACCATGTCTGTGCTGCCCCATGATGCCATTCTACGCTAATTCTATGTGCCTGCATGTAGTCCATATCCCTCTGTTCCCTTGTCTATTCATGTGGCTGTCTAAGTGCCTCTTAAACATTGCAGTCATATCTGCTTCTTTTTCCCCTGGCTGCAGCCACCCTGTATTTCTTTTTTTTTTAAATTGACTAGTGTATCTTTTTAAACTTTCTCCCTTTCACCTTTAAATCTATGCCCCAAGTATGAGTGGTGATTGGGATTTGTTGGATAAAAATTTATTCCCTGCTTTTTCTTCCTGTCTATTTTGAGTTTTTTCCCCTGCTTGCCATCCTCCTGTTGGCATTAATGGGTGTTTCTCAAAGTTAACTTGACCAGTGGAGCTTGGTGGGTTCTCTTCTGTTGAAATGCATTCGGTTTTCTTCTCTTTTTAACAGGAATCAATGGATTGCTGTGTAAAACCAGGAAAGCTTTTTGGTCAAACAATTCCACACCCTTATTTTATTATCATGAATAATAAGAGTTAGTTGGTGCTTATTCAGATGGTTGTTATTGGCGCTATGCAAGAGAGAGAAATACAGCCTGAAATTAAAGCTTATATTGTTACTCTAATTTGACTCCAACTTCAGCAGTGTATCCCCAGTCTCATTGTTGACATTTAGAATTCCCCATTAATTTGGTTCTACTGTAAACCATGTCTGTGAGCAATCACATGTCAATATTGTTTCCCCCTTTAAAATCATGGAGACCAGCAATGACACCTTATTTCATGCTAAATATTTCTATTAATAGCTTAAATAGAAGGTGTAAAGACACTTATCTTCACCAAAATGGCCTCCTGATTTGTGGCCTAATTCTCCCACATGTGCGTGCCCTTTTTGAGGGCAAATTCTGGAGAGAAACAGAACTGAATTGATGGCCTTTTGTTTTGACTCTCTGGTTGTTGGAGCTAATATTGACAGGTCAATTTGGCAACCAGCATGGGACTCTGTATTCCTTTTGAATCCGATCAAGGGGGTTGAGGCAGGTTTAGCAAACTTAGGCTTGTGTCCTGGAGAGGACATTCCAATTGTATTGAACAGCAAGTTAACTTCTCAGGTGCAAAGCATCCTTTCAGGAGATGGTCATCTGCCAAAACAGAAGTCCAACAAATGAAGGAGATTGTGTAAGCCTGTTTTTTTAAAAAAAAAGTACTTGTGCAGAGAGAATTGCAAGAAGGATTTGCAGAAATGAGCTGCTTACGGATTTTGATGATTAGTAAGATGTCATGGTCAGGAAAGATCTCAACGTTACCAATGCAGCTATCACCTGCATTCATCTTTAGCTCTTAATAACTGACATTAGGGGGATAATTCCTGGCTGATTCATTTGAGAGCGCTAGAATTTGTTTCAGTGAAGAATTAAAAAAAAATGATTTTGGAGCTGTAGGTACACAAATATCCCATGGACTTGTATTTAGTGGTAAGAAATTGAGCTGTGATGTTAGTCTTCTCAAAAAACATGCAAGAAAATGAGCAGATGTTGAGGGAAGCCAGACTATTAGAATAGCCATCAAGGTCGTTGTTGTAGCGCTACAAGTGGAGAATCAGTAACAATACAGAGAAGCACCAAACTCCCAGATTTCAATTATGAATATCATGAATAGATTAAAAGAGAATTTTATATGCACAAGCTTCATTTTATTTGAAATAGTTGTCCCACTATTCTCTGGATTTTTGGAAGGAACGGTTATTACAACAAACATTGTAGCCCTCGTTTGTGGGTTAAGTGGTGTATTGTGGGAAAGAAAAATTGTCAATTATCTCATCTGGAAGAACAATTTTCTTGTGAAAAAGAGCTGCTTTGGAGAGAATCATTTGGTTTTTAAAGCTGTTGCAACTGCAATCAAGATTTTAGTGGGGAACGCTTATTTGCTGTATAACATGTTGATCAACGTAGGAACCAGTGATGCTGGATTGTCGACTAGATAATTGTGCAGGGTTGGAAAACAACCAACCTGGGGGAAGATGTGCTAAGTGACTTATACGCATATCAGCAGCACTGACAAAATGGTTGAATGTTGTCTATTTGAAGGTGGGGGTGTGATGAATAGAATACTCATGGCCTGAGATGAGGCACATTAATATGGAGTATAAAGAGAATCACGGACTAGCTAACTGGCCAGTTTCTGTACTGTTTTATCCATGGATTTTCAGTTGGGCCATGATCTGATTTTCCCCCCCACACAATTATAATCTTCCCACTTTTTCTGTAGGATTATTTTTAGTTTGTGTTCATATATCAGACAAATAAGAACTTAGTAGCTCAAAAGGCACATTAAGCTTTCACAGCCGTATCAGTGAGACTTGTATTGGTAATGTTGCTGGACTATAGTAGAGAGATTTGGGATTAATTTGCACCACAGCAACTAGAAGACTTTCAAGTCAGCTGAATAAAGTAAAGTTGGAGGAAATGAATAAGTAGCTGATATCTATAATGGCGACTACATACCAGTTAGATTATTGTGCAAATCCATCTGCTTAACTAATAGAAGGAATTCTGTCATATGATCTATGTGACTCCAGAGCCATATTACCCCTTTTGAAATGATACGATAAGCCATAGAATCTTGGAATCAATACAGGGCAGAAAGAGGCCGTTTGGCCCATCAAATCTGCAATGACCCTCTCAAGAGCACCTCACTCTCTCCTAACCCTGCATTTAGCATGGCCAGTCCACCTAGCCTGCAGATGTTTAGGCTGTGGGAAGAAACTTGAAGCACCTGGAGGAAGCCCACGTGGACATGGAAAATGTGCAAACCAAGAGGCTGTCACCCAAGACTGGAATCAAACATGGATCCCTGGTTCTGTGAGGCAGTGCTAACCACTGAGCAACACGGCATCCATCCATTTGTGACAATTTAAAAGTACATTCAGGGAGTTAGAGATGAGTAAAAATTGGCTTTACTTGTATGATTCTTTTTAAAGAAAAGTTATTTGCTGCACCATAAAGGTATTCAATGAATTTCCATCGCACTCCTTGAATCCCTTGCTGTACCTTTTTACACCTGTCAGTGCAATAGTGGGCAGGTTCCTCATTTGTGCAGACAATGCTACTTTTGGCAGTCCTTGCTATTAACAGAAACTCCCCTTTGTATGAAGAAAAACAAAATAAATCTAAATAACTTTTTTTCTTTGTCAGGGAGAGAAATTAGAAACCGTTTGTTACGTTTAAAACAAAATAGCAAAGGAACACTAACCATGTAACCTCTGGCAGCCTGTCTTGTGAAATGTTGTACCCACTGAGAAGGTGGAGCTGCTGTAGTCAGTGTTGTGCAAATACATCCGAGGTTGTGTTCAAATACGTGAGAAGGAAGGCTCTGCACGCAGCCATCAATCCTCTCTCTCAATTCTGTGCTCTGACTTCCCAAACTCAACCCAAATCCTGTCTGAATTTGGCTTACCATTCGCTGGCATGGTGGCTCAGTGGTTAGTACTGCTGTCTCATAGCGCCAGGTACCTGGGTTCGATTCCAGCCTCGGGCAGCTATCTGTGTGAGGTTTGCTCACTTTCCCCTTGTCTGTATGTGTTTCCTCTGGGTGCTTCAGTTTCATCCCACAATCCAAGTTAAGTGAATTGGCCGTGCTAAGTTTCCCATTGTGTTCAGGGATGAGTAGGTTAGGTGCATTAGTCAGGTGAAATATAGAGTAATAAGGTAGGGGAATGGGTCTGGGTGGTTACTCTTTGGAGGGTCAGTATGGACTTGGGCCAAATTACCTGTTTCCACACTGTAGGGAATCTATGATGCTGCCCTGTCAAGAGTCACTGCTTCATCACCATTTGCCTCCATAGTAATATCTTGCTCATTACAAATGGGTTTTACTCTAATGTCTTTTCCTCTAATGTCATCTCTTTTGTATCCCTGCAGTCTTCTCACCCAAAGGAAGTGCAATGTGTTCTTTAACTTTGCCAGTAAGGGAGACTATTAACACATCTGTTTTTGTGTGCTCCTCTCACTCTCTGTCCTCCAGCAGCCTTATCCTGGTCCAGGTCTGTGCCCTTTCTACCCATAACCTCATTTCACCCACTCGCCCTCTTTCCCTAAGTTATCAACAACTTAAATTGGATTTTTTGCAACTAGCAAGCACAGAGTCATGTGAGATCCATTCAGTACTTCCATGTTGCTGACTTAACCTGTGTTTGTTTATTGTCCATTGCTGCCTCCTTAACATACTACTGCCCATCCCCTGTAGGAACATCCACAGTGCTATTAAGAAGGGATCTCCAGGCTTTCTAGTGACCGCAAAGGAGAAACTATTGCAGTTCAAGGCAGGATGGTTTCTGGTTTTGCAATGGCAACTTGTGGGTTGTCTCCTTGTACTTGCTGCTCTTGCCCTTTTCTAGGTGGCAGAGAGTTGAAAGTGCTGTCAGAGTCCTTAGTGTATTGCTGCAGTACATCATCTTACATGGTACACAATGCCATGGTGCATTAGTGCTGGCAGAAATTAATGTTCAGTGTAAAGTTTTCAGGCTGCCTTTCAAAAGTGCCGTTTTTATTTTAAATTCAAAAATAACAAAGTGTTGAGCCAATCTTAGATATTTTAGGGAGGTAACAAGGTGAATAAAAAGGAACCTGTATATGTGGCATACTTGGATTTCCAAAAAAAAAATCTGAAAAGGTGCACAAAAGTTACTAAACAAGATAAGAGCTCATGGTGAAAGGGGCAAACCCACCATCCCAGCAGACTAGAAGTCTGTGCTTTTTAAGAGAAATGACTGATAGTGAGTTTAACTTGAGGTGGTCACCATGCCTCAGGTGAGGGCTGAGGATAAGAAGGTGGGACCTTCATGGTAACGTCACCAGTGCAGGAATTGAATCCATGCGTTAGCTTCACTCTACATTACAAATCAGCCATTCAGCCAACTGAGCTAACCGGCACCCTGTGTAAAGGATAACATTAGCATCAATGAAAGATTAGTTACTTAACAGGGAGCAGCGTTTTTTTTTTTAAAATTGGTCCTTTTTCAGGTCGGTAAGTTGTAACTGGTGCAGTATCTCTGACCTGCCCTAGGATTCTCGGTTATTTGTGTATCCAAAAACTTGTTGGTGATGATCCTGTGTGTGGTAATGACATTTGCGATGGAAGTAAGTTGTCAAGAGAAGGTGGAGAGCTTACTCAAGGATATAGATACGTTAATTGATTTGGCAGAAAAATAATAGATGGAGGTTAATGTGGGAAAATTGGAATTTGGCCACTTCAGGAAGTGATAGAAAAGCAGTACATTATTGAAAGGGGAGAGATTGCAGACTTCATTGGTGTAGAGGCTGATTACATGAATCACACGTTAGACTGAAGTTACAGCGAATGGTTAGGAGGATAAAAGGAATATTTGGTGTTTATTGTAAGGGGAATAGAAAAGTACTGCAGCTGCACAGGACTTGGTGAAACCACATCTGGAGATTTGTGTAAACCTTTGGTCTCCTTTTTTATTTAAAAAGGATGTAATTGTGTTAGTAGCTCAGAAGATTCACTTGATTCATTCTTGGGCCACAGACTCATCTTTATAAAATTTGGATCTATGCCAATGGGACTTCAGAATGAATCATAGAAAGAGTGAAAGGGTTTAGCAGGATAGATGCTAAGAGGGTATTTTTGCCTTTTTAAAGATAAATGTTTTCAGGGTTGTTGGTTTGTCGAATTTCCTTGCTCGGAAAACAGTAAGAATTTGGTTCATTCCATCTTTGATAGTCCCAAAGCAACTTAAAACTATTGTTTCTGGAAAGCTGGAGAGGATGAGCTATCACACCTTATCCTTCAAAGTTAAAAATCATGCAACACCAGGCTAAAGTCCAACAGGTTTAGTTGGAAGCACTAGCTTTTGGAGCGCTGCTCCTTCATCAGATGGTTTTGGAGTATAAGATCGTAAGACACACAATTTTTTAGCAAAAGTTTACAGTGTGATGTAACTGAAATTATAGAACATAGAACATTACAGTGCAGTACAGGCCCTTTGGCCCTCGATGTTGCGCCGACCTGTCATACCAATCTGAAGCCCATCTAACCTACACTATTCCATGTGCGTCCATATGCTTGTTCAATGACGACTTAAATGTATGTAAAGTTGGCAAATCTACTACTGTTTCAGGCAAAGCATTCCATACCTTTACTACTCTGAGTAAAGAAACTATCTCTGACATCTGTCCTATATCTATCACCCCTCAATTTAAAGCTGTGCTCCCTTGTGCTCACCGTCGCCATACTTGAAAAAAGGCTCTCCCTGTCCACCCTATCTAACCGGAAGAAGGGCTTATGTCCGAAACGTCGATTCTCCTGTTCCCTGGATGCTGCCTGACCTGCGCGTTTCTAGCAACACATTTTCAGCACCCTATCTAACCCTCTGATTATCTGAGATGTCTCTATTAAGTCACCTCTCAACCTCCCTTCTCTCTAACGAAAACAGCCTCCAGTCCCTCAGCCTTTCCTCGTAAGACCTTCCCTCCATACCAGGCAACACCCTAGTAAATCTCCTCTGCACCCTTTCCAAAGCTTCCACATCCTCCTCATAATGTGGTGACTAGAACTGTACACAATACTCCAAGTGCGGCCGCACCACAGTTTTGTACAGCTGCAGCATAACTTCATGGTTCCGGAACTCAATCCCTCTGTTAATAAAAGCTAAAACACTGTATGCCTTCTTAACAACCCTGTCAACCTGGTGGTAACTTGCAAGGATCTGTGTACATGGACACAGAGATCTCTCTGCTCATCTACACTACCAAGAATCTTACCAATAGCCCAGTACTTTGCATTCCGGTTACTCCGACCAAAGTGAATCACCTCACACTTGTCCGCGTTAAACTCCATTTGCTACCTCTCAGCCCAGCTCTGCAGCTTATCGATGTCTCTCTGTAACCTACAACATCCTTCGTCACTATCCACAACTCCACCAACCTTAGTGTCATATGCAAATTTACTAACCCACCCTTCTACGCCCTCATCCAGGTCATTTATAAAAATGACGAACAGCAGCGAACCCAACACCGATCCTTGTGGTACACCACTGGTAACTGGACTCCAGGATGAACATTTCCCATCAACCACCACCCTCTGTCATCTTACAGCAGTTTGGATCAGTAATTGGCTTGCTGAATCTCCCACAATCCCATTCCTCCCCATTTTGTACAATAGCCTACTGTGGGGAACCTTATCAAATGCTTTGCTGACATACATATACACCACATCAACCGGTTTACATTCATCTACCTGTTTGGTCACCTTCTTAAAGAACTCAATAAGGTTTGTGAGGCATGACCTACCCTTCACAAAACTGTGCTGACTATCCCTAATCAAATTATTCTTTGAGATGATTATAAATCCTCTCTCTTATAACCTTTTCCAACACTTTACCAATAACTGAAGTAAAGCTCACTGGTCTATAATTACCAGGGTTGTCTCTACTCCCCTTCTTGAACAGGGGAACCACATTTGCTATCCTCCAGTCTTCTGGCACTATTTCTGTAGACAATGACGATTTAAAGATCAATGCCAAAGGCTCGGCAATCTCCTCCCTGGTTTCCCAGAGGATCCTAGGATAAATTCCATCCGGCCCAGGGGACTTATCTGTTTTCACACTCAGCAGGATTTCTCATACCTCTTCCTTGTGAACCTCAATCATACCTAGTCTAGTAGCCTGTATCTCATCATAACCTAGGCTGCTGCCTTCCTCCTGACCAGAGATTCCACTTGGAGAAAGTGAGGACTGCAGATGCCACTTCCTTTGTAAAGAGATTCCACTTCCTTTGTAAACCACGGCTCCCGCGCTCTACAGCTTCCTCCCTGCCTGACAGTTACATACTTATCTAGGGCACACAGTAGCTTTTCCTTGAATAAGCTCCACATTTCTAATGTGCCCACCCCCTGCAGTTTCCTTCCCCCATCCTATGCTTCCTGAATCTTGCCTAATTGCATCGTAATTGCTTTCCCCCCAGCTGTAACTCTTGCCCAATGGTATACACCTATCCCTTTCTATCACTAAAGTAAACATAACAGAATTGTGATCGCTATCACCAAAGTGCTCACCTACTTCCAAGTCTAACACCTG
>NC_057738.1:28335851-28463873 GCF_004010195.1 Chiloscyllium plagiosum
ATGATTTGGGGCTGCTCCCCCTCCCCCTTAAGGATCCCAAAAACACGATCAGAGACATCACAAACCCTGGCACCTGGGAGACAACACACCAACCGTGAGTGTCTCTCGTCCCCACAGAACCTCCTATCTATTCCCCTAACTCTGGAGTCCCCAGTGATGAATGCTGTGCTCCTCTTCCCCTTTTTCCCTATTGAGCAGCAGGGGACAGACTCTGTGCCAGAGTCCTGTGCCCCACTGCTTTCCTCTGGTAAGTCTGTTTCTTCCCCCCCCCCCCATCCCTCCCCAAACAGTATCCAAAACAATATACTTATTGTTGAGGGGAATGGCCACAGGGGATCCCTGCACTGCCTGCCGGTTCCCTTTCCATCCCCTGACTGTAACCCATCTGCCTTTTTCTTGTACCTGAGGAGCGATTACCTCCCTGTAACTCCTCTCATAATCCCCTCTGCCTCCCGAATGATCTGAAGTTCATCCAGCTCTAGCTCCAGTTCCCTAACGTGGTTTTTGAGGAGCTGGAGTTGGGTGCACTTCCTGCAGATGTAGTCAGCAAGGGCACTAGTGATGACCCTTACCTCCCACATTCTGCAGGAGGAACATTCAACTGCCCTAACCTCCATTCCCATTATTCTAAATTCCCAAAGAGACTGTTTAAAAAAAATAAGGAATAAAAAATAAACTCGTTACCTCACCAATCTGGTGCACAGAACCTTTTTTGGTTAGAAGAGGAGGATGTGTGGAAATTGCTACCCGAATAGTGTTTTGGGTAACGCAACCACACAAACATATGACTTCCCAGAAGTCCTTCACTCCTCCCTTGCACATTTCAGCAAATCGATATTATATATTGATCTATATTGAAATTATATATTGAAAAAGGCCTGGAGTGTTTAAGTCTCTCATCTTTTAGAATGACCATGTTGGTTTCAGTTCTTTCATACGTTAATTTTTGTTTAAAAAAAACTTTCTAAAGTTCTGGGATTTGCAGGACTTCAGGAAAACAAGGCGACAATGGATTAGAAAAGGCTGAGTTTGTTTTCCTTGGAACAGAGTAAGTTTTGGGGTGGGGGGTGGGGAGAGATTTAATTGAGGTGTGCAAAATGAGGAATTCTGTAGTGCATATATGAATTGCCTATTTCCTGTGGACAGCTCATCAACTGGAGTGACATTTGCATGAATGATTTAGAGGTGAATCCATTTTCACCTGAGGGTGGTAGTGGGTCTGGACCTCACTGCCTGAAATGGGGTTAGAGGTAGATATGCTTAGTGCACAGGGGGGATGGGGGGTGGTGGGGGGTTGGAATGAGGATGTTTGACTGTGTACTTGATGTGCCGTAAATCCACAATGTTACAAACCAAGAACTGAAATGTGGGATGGTGCTTTGGCTGGCATTGGAGATGATGGGTCAAATGGCCTCCACCTGTACCGTATGTTTCTTTGTTCTTCGAGAACTGGAAGAATCTGAGCTGAGTTCAAATTCAGGAAATTGTTCAACACTTGTGATTGTGCAAGGTGTGTTTTTTTCTCTCTGAACGGATAAAATTGTTCTCAACTTGCATTGCTTTTACCATCACTCTGTGATCACAGCAGTTGAGGAATTGTGATAGCATTAGCACAGTCTTTCTTTTAAGAAAAGGACTGAATTGGGATTGTCCAGTCTGATAGCAGTGCAGTGCTGTGATGATGCCTTCTGGGTTTTCACTTGATGCGCAGAGATATTAGTTGGACTGTGGTGAGTGATCGGAGTCATTCATTGTGGCACTGAGATCTTCTACTGTCTGAGTGGTAACTTAATTTTGCAACATGGCGATCTCTTTGCTTTTAAAAAAAATTTGTTTCACATGCTAATTTTCAGCCTAGGGCAGGCGTAGTCCCTTTCTAAGGGCCTTTTCATGTCAAGTACCCTGGTGTTTTAAATGCTCTTCCAGCGTCAATACACAGGTCACAAGGTTTTGATGCTCATTGGCCTCTTTTCTATTAGACTATAGAAATGAGTTGTCAATAGACATGTCGGCAAGAATATGGGAAGATAATGGAGTGCTTGATACTTGGCAACACATGACCCATTGTTCTTTGTTAGGTTGGTGTCTTCCTGACGTTCATGGGTAACGTTGTCTTCCATATTAAAAGCTGTTCAAAGAAGCATGTTACAGTGCCTTCTATTCCCACTCTATTGAAGCTGAACTCAATAGTTATTAGACTGAAATGAAGCTTTATCAAACTTCCGAGGTCTGCAACAAGTTTGTTTCTGACCTCTGAACAAGATTCTACCTTGGCCCTGTGATACACGACCATTTGTGGTGCTTTTTAAGCTCAGTCAGTTCAGTTGGTTTGCAGTGCTGAGTGATGCCAACAACGTGGGTTGAATCCCTGTACCAGCTGCACTCATCATTAAAGGTGCTACACTCTCATGAAGTGGTGAGTTCAATCTGAAGATTTTTACACCTTCGGTGACAATAAGACAGGACCTTCATGGTGCCCTGGGACTTTAGTAACTTTTTGTTTTGTGGATAGTGGCTTATTGTTCGACTATTAATTGAGAAATTCTGCTAATCTTCTGGGGACCCAGGTCCATCATGGCAGCTGGTGGGGTTTTAATCTGGAATTAAGAACAAGACCATGAAACTGTTGATTATCGGAAACCCCTTCTGGTTCACAAATCCCTTCTGGGGAGGGATATTTGCTATCCTGTTCTGGTTTACATGTGACTCCAGACCCACAGTAATATGGTTGACTCTCAACTGCCATCTGAAATGGCCTAGCAAGCCATTCCGTTGTATCAGTCACTACAAAATCTCAACACACGGAAACCAGGTGGATCACCTGGCATCGAAATGGGCACCAGAAGATACAATGGCAAGAACAGCCCAGTCAACCCACAAGTAATCCTTAAGATCTGGGTGGGGTGGGGGAAAGACAGCAAATTTGGCACTACTGTCTCTCTCGGACTAGTCAAGCAACAGCCTGACATAGTCATACTCACAGAACCATGTCTCCGACACGGCCTCACCTTCCCTGGATATGTCCTGCTGATGAATCCTCAATATTGGCCAGGACACTATGAAGTCATTGATTTTCGGTTAAATATTGTTCTGGAAACCTCATGATTCAGATACATGGGAACACCACCATCTGCAAGTGCCCCTCCAAGCCACTCACCATCCTGACTTGGAAATAGATTGCCATTCCTTCTCTGACACTGGGTCGAAATTCTGGAATTTCCTCCCACAAGGGCATTCTGGGTAAACCTACAGCGCATGGACTGCAGCAGTTCAAGAAGGCAGCTCACCACTACCACCTAAAGGGCAGCTAGGACCAGGCAAATGCTGACTAGCTAGTGACAACCATGTCCCATGACTGAACAAAAGTTCCTTTTTATGTTTTCGCTCTGTTATAAAGTTAAGCGTCTTTTGCTTTTCTCCATGTGAAACATGTTGCTGATGCTGAGCAGTAGTTCTGTGAAGAGATCTGAGTGATTGAGCACGTGCATTTTCTTGCCAAGGTTTCTTCTTGTTCAGTTATGTTGAATTTGGTCAAGTTGTCAATTGATGGCACTAATGGGCCTGGCATTGATTTAGCCACAGTCAGTCCTCCTCCCTTCCCTTAAAGTTGTGTGTGCCCCCCCCCCAAAAAAAAAATTCTATCAACAGTCTCCCCTCCCTATTGCAGGCTAAACATCCATGATGGTCTCCTAATGGTAGCGAATCTGAGGACTTTACTGCCAAAATTGATGCTGTTTTGTCATGTTCCTGCCTCTCGATGAGCTCAAAGTTCCCACTTCAATGAAATGCCAATCCCTGAAATGTGATGTTACGTTATTGGCACAGTTTAGTGATTTCCTTTCCTAAATTGAGAAATGCTGGCACTGTGAATTGAGTTTAGATCAGAGTGGTGCTGGAAAAACTCAGCAGGTCAGGCAGCATCTGAGGAGCAGGAAAATCGATGTTTTTGTCAAAAGCCCTTCAGGAATAGAGGCAGGAATGGTGGGGTGGGGTGGGGGGGGGGGGGCGAAGGTAGGGTGATAGGTCAGAGAGGAAGGTGGAGTGGATAGGTGGGAAGGGAGATTGGCGGGGAGGACAGTGCTAAGCTGGAAGATTGGAACTGGGGTATGGTGGGGGGAGGGGAAATGAGGAAACTGGTCAACCCCTCCCATTTATCTCTCCACCCTGGAGGCTTCCTGCCTCTATTCCTGATGAATTGCTTTTGCCCGAAACGTCGATTTTCCTGCTTCCCGGATGCTGCCTGACCTGTGCTTTTCCAGCACCACTCTGATCTAAACTCTGGTTTCCAGCATCTGCAGTCCTCACTTTTGCCTACACCATGAATTGAGCTGTCCCAGTAGCCATTGAACCTGGAAGCCAATTTGGCAATAACCATATCAAAGTGCTTTGTTCAAATGAAGTACTTGATTGTTACAGGCTGACAAAAACAAACACATTTCCCATCTGCGTAGCCCAACCTTAGGTTTTGCTCCTCTAGCTTTTGTAAATTATGCTGTTTTCATTCACCAGGGGAAATAGTTATTTTCCCATTTTTAAAAATTCAATCACTTCCCCACAACAGTCCATCTGGTTGATCTTCCCCCACTGCCATTCAAGTAATTTGTCCTCATTCTGCTGCTTACAGGCTGGTTGGAGGGTTAGAGATATAGGGAGGGGCTGAATAGGCTGTGGCTGTTTTCCTGGAGCACGGAGGCAGAGGGGTGACCTTAGAGGTTTATAAAATCTTGAGGAGCATGGATAGGATAAATAGACAAGGTCTTTTCCCTGCGGTGGGGGAGTCCATAACTAGAGGTTTAGATTGCGAGGGGAAAGATTTAAAAGGGACCGAAAGGGCAACCTTTTCATGGAGGGTGAGTGTCTGGAATGAGCTGCCAGAGGAAGTGGTGGAAGCTGGTATAATTACAACAATTAAAAGGCATCTGGTTGAGTATTTGAATTGGAAGGGTTTAGAGGGATATGGGCCAAAAGCTAGCAAATGGGGTTAGATTAACTTACTATATCTGGTCAGCATGGATGAGTTGGACCGAAAGATCTGTTTCTGTGCAGTACATCACACTAGTCACATCAGACCAACTGAGTTCAACTGCAATGTTGACTTTTTTTTATTTTCTGCATTTTTAGGGTTATTTCCACCGCTTTGGGATTTTGTGTTCAGGGTTAGTATCATTGTACAAATGAATGGAGCCACAGGTCTGTGGTTGTCGTGCTGCAGAATAATCCATGGCCCAGGCTTGCGGAGGCTAGCTGCTGTCTCGGTGCCCCTTGCACTAAGCTCACATTCTTAAAAACAGATGATTACATTCAACATGATAGGCGGGCACAACCCTGTGGGCTGGGCAAAGAGAGAGACCATCAGATGTTGAACTTCATTTGGAGTTAAATACAAACAAAAGGCCTTCTCGTGTACTTGGGCCTGGATTCACTTAGGACAGTAGCTAGCCTCTGCTTTTCATTGCCAGGAGTTCCTTAGCTGACTTCAGGAGCATCATGGGTTCCGATTTGAAACACATTCTCTGTAATCACTAACAGGAGTTTGCAAGTTCTCAGGGTTCTGGACTTCCTGCCGTTATTATTCTTAGTTAAAACAGTGTTTTGAAATCCTGGCACATGCGAATCTAATTTGTGGCCTAGTAGGAATGGGTTAACTTCATTCATAATGAATTGAATCAAATATTGTGTGCAGAGTCTATTGAACAAATTTTAAGTTTACTTGTAAAAGTTTAAAGCCAGCTATAGCTGGTTCTTCTACAAACTATTTATTGCTGACTCTCATCACCTGAAGGCAATGAAATGATGCTTTTTTTTAAAAGAAAGCTTTTGAAATGTAACTGCAAATGATGGGAGCTATTTTATCTCTCTTTGCCATAAATGAGTACCAAAAGCCCTAGAATAGACCACACACTGGCATTGCCCCATTCTGAGCTCAAGTGAACTGCTAATAGAGGCAACTAAATCTAGCATTCATCTTGTGGAAGACTGGGTTTCATTGTAACTTAAGGTCAACTTTATTGAAGTTCAAGGGGATGCTTTATTTTGGAATGATCAGCTCCAGTACTTTGAACAATCAAATGTTTTAATGTTGTTACTATTGATTCCTAAGTTCATTGCCAGGAATAAATAGGCCAGGCAATTCGGATCCTCAGGCCTGCAGCACCATCCAATGGGATTGTGGCTGATTGGACATTTCTCACCCATTTTTCCCTGTAACCCTTGGTAAAGTATCTATCGATCACAGTTTTTTGAATATCTATTAGTTGTAAATTAAGCATGGATTTAGTGTTCCCTACAATAAATGTTGGTGTAGGTTACCTTTGGGTTGATTTAAGACCTGACCAAGCTTTTTGGCAAGTTGCAGGCAATTAATTGACCACTTAAGAGCCTTGAGTCAAAGGTCATTCATGAAACCTGATTATTGAAATGATGAGGTGGGGGCATATATCTCTCCAGGGCAGCTCACCCAACTATTTCCCCTCCTTGTCGCCCCTATAGAGGAGATAACTCTGCCAATACTTTTTATTGCTTGTTCCAATTTGCCTCCTGGATTGCTTGCAGAAGTGCCCTGGCGATGGTCTTTTTAAATCTTGGAGATTCCAGGAGAGTGCTGGAGGATTGGCCCCATGTTGTTTTGCTTTCCACTCTATCTTCTGTATTTCCTTTTTAAGATGACCATTTTGTGACAAGCTTTTTTGCTATTTCGGTCATTCAGCTGTCTCCAGTTCAAGTCTAGTATTGAACAGTGGCTGTCCAACAGAGGATTACTGGGGCACACAGAATCCTGGGCTAAGATCATATAATTTGCACTGTGGGAACAGATCCTGTAATCTCTTTAGGTCATACGCTGAGGTAGCAATTGGATAAATGTGCTGCGTTGTGGTGTTCCTTATCCCTGCTGTGGGCAATGTTTAAGCATTATTTTCAAAACTTGGTTATCGAGTAAGGGTTGATATAAAACTTCAGTGAAATTTAGTTGGAGTTTCTCAAATATACGTTCAAATATTACTCCTTTTGTGATCGTTGGGTGCTGTTAGGGGCTCAGCTGCAGGTTAGCCCTCATCCGACATGAAACTTTAATTGAAAATTGTTTGATGTGATTATTTGCAGTATCCTTAAGGAACTTCTTTTGTTCTTAAATAATAACCATATGTCTCTATTAAAAATAGTTCAACCACTTCATAAAAATGTGTGGTTGAGTTAGGGAGGTTTGCAATGTTTCACTCTAAGTAACTGTGAGACTGAGTCAAGGATAGCTTTGGTATTGTCCTGAGCAAGTTAGTGTTTTGGTCTAGCACAGCTCCTTTTTCTAATCCAAACAGCAAGCCTTGCACCATCCTGCTGCACCCCAGGAGGCAGTATGTGAATTGAAGGTGTGAGGCATGGACATGCAGTTGCTACCTAACATTGTGCTGTATACAGTATCTCTATGACTTCGAGAGACCCTTTTGGCCATTCACGTCCATGCTGGTCAAAAAACAACAACCTAACTACAGAACAACCCGGTTATCCAAACGTGGATAATCCAAACAAAATCTCCAGATCCTGTAAAAATCTTACATTAAAGAGGTGTCACCTGCACTGGTATGACAATCGTGTCTTTTGTTTACAATGATTAAAACACAAGGACCTCAAGCAACAGCGACTGGATGTTTTCTTTGAAAATAGTCACCAACTTCCACCTCCTTGAATTTTATTTACACAAGGTGGAGGCTGGTACAATTGCGACATGTAAGAGGCGTTTGGAGGGATATGGGCCGGGTGCTGGCAGGTGGGACTAGATTGGGTTGGGATATCTGGTCAGCATGGATGGGTTGGACCGAAAGGTCTGTTTCCATGCTGTATATCTGTATGACTCTAAGAAGTGATTTTATTTTTAAAATATCATGCATTTTTAAGCAATATCCAGTGTTGTACACATTTTATTGATTTGAATGAAACAAAAACTCAGTAAACATGTTTTTTTAATGTAATTATGTTTAGTATGGCTTCCTTTGTTTACGAGCAGATCAGTTATCCGAACAAAATACTGCCCGATAATCAGATAGTTCAGATAATCGAGGTTGTTCTGTATTTTAATCCCACTTCCAGCTCCTGGCACATAGTCTTGTATGCCTTTGGCTTCACAAGTGTACATCTGAATAGTAAAAGTTGTGAAGGTTTCTGCCTCTATCCCCCCCCCCCCCCCCCCCCCTTTACAGGCAGTGTGTTCCAAATTCTCACCAGCTTCTAGATGCGAAATGTTTTCATTGTATCCCCATGAAACCTTCTGCCTCATACCTTTAAGTCCATGCTGCCTGATCATTAATCCCTCCAGGGGAAGAGTTCATTTCTGCCTTTCCTGTTTCTTTTAGTCATTCACAGGATGAGGATGTCGATGGCTGGGCCAGTTTTTGTTCTTCATCCCTTATTCTCAACTACATTGCTGTGGGTCTAGAGCCACTTGAAGGCAGTTCCTTCCCTAGAGGACATTATTGAACTAGATTGCTGATTCTTTAGAAAAAGAAACATGGATTCATAGTTGTCATCAGACTCTTAATTCACATTCCACCACTGTGGGATTTTAACTGGGGTCCTAGAACATGGTATCGGTCTCTGGATTAACAGTCCAGCAATAATACCACTAAGGCATCACCTCCCTCATAATTTTATATATCTCAATCTCCTCTGCTGTTAAGAAAACCATCTGTCTGTCCAATCTCCCTCTTCCTGACTGAAACTCTCCAGCCCAGGCAGCATCCAGGTAAATCTTCTCTGCACCTTCTCCAGTGCTATCACACTCCTCCAGCAATGTGGATTTCAGAACTGCACACAATACTCTACCCCAGCTATGACCTAACCAACGTTTTTTTTTTAATGCCGTTCCAGCATAATAGGGAGCAGAAGAGAATTACTTTTATTTTAATTCAGGTGATAGACTTTCAGAATTTATTGAAACACCGTAAAGCATCAGTGTTGGTTCAGATGGGAACATCTGACACTCTCTCTTTGCCAATGCTAGTTATGATTTGGTGGTTACCCTGATTTGGACTAGTACTTGGAGATAGTTACAAGGAAGGAACTACAAGTACTGGCATGAATAGACCTTTCCTTACAGCATGAGCTTCTGCATTTCTGAACAATATTGCGATTATGAAATAATATAAACTGAACTTTGCATACCTCAAAGTAATTGCAAGGAAGGAAATTATGTTTAAAATGGCACTGCAAAGCAAGAGAGCAAAACCAGCTGCTTCTGCACATCATCTGAAATTATTGCCTTTGGATTGCTTCAGGCCATGTGGTAAGTGTGGGACAATTTAATGTGGGATTATTGAGACAATTTTGTGCATGCAGTGTTGTGCCAGTAGCAGGTGTCTAAGTATTGTGCACTGCTGATACATGCAATGCAACAGCTATTTGTCATTGTGAGAATGACATGTCAGGCGCAAGAATATGGGGAGCATGCTACCTAATATAATGAAATTTCATCTTTACTGTTTGTGAATTGTAGAATAAAATGGTGTGGTAACCAGTGTATCATGTGAAGCTGTTGCTTTGTTTAGTGGCTTGAGATTACAGTGCTCTCAAATTCTCTTCTGGTTCTCAGGCCACTACAGTATATGACTGACTATGTGACCATGATATGCAAACCCAAAACTGTTAATTGCAGCATAAACTTCTGCCTGAAGAACCAACCGAGAAGTCCTCTTGTTTTCTAACCTAGATTACGTGAGCTCACCCTGTTCTTAGCCTCTGGAGCTGTTAGTGGTGGGTCTTTTGGCTGCCAGATGGTGAGCTGGACAGAGGGTCACACTGCACCTTCTGAAAAGCCCATCATATCATCTGTCAATCAGGCCTCCCTTCATAATTGGGACGGACCCACCTGTCAGAGGTCTTGCATTTTATAATGCCATGGAGAAGCTGCTGGGACAGCAACATTTGGAATGCCAGAAGCAATCCAAGTGATGTTCTTTGGGTGGGGGATTGGGAATGGGGATGGAGAAGGGGTTAGGTGAGTAACTTTTTTTTTAGTTGTGATAAAGGGCACAATTGAAGACCAAACGTGGAGATGGCCCTGTCTCATTGCCAGTATACCTTTGAGAGACATGGTCGTGATATCACAATGAAACATTGGACCTGAGAGGATAAAGATTTCTGATGCTATCTTACTGTGGAACATTTGAAGCCTGACTCCACAATGGAAGCAAAATGAACTGTAGGATTCTTCAATGCCACATTAACCATGTTTAATCATCTTATCTTATGAGGGATAATGTAAGCATTGCCACACCATTTAAAGTATCCTAATGAAGGCAAAACCAGCACTGTAGTCAGAAGTGGTGACTGTCTACTTAAAGTAAAAACTCCATAATCTTGGTGGCGATGTCTTGGAAAACCAAAAGGCCAACTGACCACCAGCCTTGGACTTCAATGAATTGAGGCAATCAACAGCATCTGTTGAGTATTGACAGCCATACACACCTGTAGGGGTGTTGTCCAGTATATTGCTGCAAGAGTCTCTCAGTATAGTGTCCTAGGCCCAGACATCTTTAACTGTTTCATCAATGACCTTCCATTCATCATAAATAGGATATTTGCGAAAAGATTTTTACCACAATTTGTGACACATGGTCACTGTTTCAGTAAGACCATGATGAATCCAGATGAAGGCTGATGAAATGGCAAGTAGAAGTCCTGTCACAAAATTGCCAAGCAGTAACCATTTCTAATGAAAATCTGACCATTGCTCCTTGACATTCAACAGTCATACTATTATGAAACCCCCCCCCCCCCCCTACTATCAACATCCTGGGGTTTAGCATTGACCAGAAACTGGTAGTCTAAAACCAAGTATCCCATTTGGTTGGCTTCAGATCCCTATATACTCATTCACTTCACCAATGCACAGTGGCTGCTGTATGTGTCACCTAAAGGATATACTGCAATAGCTCATCAAGACTTCTCCAGACCTTCCAAGCCAGGGCCGTCACCAGTAAATGACATGGGCAGCACATGCACAGAAACATCAACTACAAATCCTGTAACTTTCTGACTTGCCACTTACTGCCACTCCTTTCAATGTTGCTCGGTCAGAATCCTTGATCTCCCTTTCTAAAAGCACTGTGCACGTTCCTTCACCCTAGGACTTCAACAGTTTCTTTTTAAGGAAACAGCTCACCATTGCATTATCCTGAACAGTTAAACATTTTCACAAAACGCTTCCCCATTTAGTGACATCCACATCTCGTGACTGGCTTTTAAAAATAAAATTTTTATTTTTATTTTCATTTATTTTGAAAAAATGTTTTTAAGGTAAATAAACTTCAGTCTTGTCACTTTTTTTTTCTTTTAAAGAAAAGGCTGAAGTTACTAATACAAACAAAAACAAAGAATCGAACCCTGGACCAGTGAGTTCACTGTCTTTCTTTAAACAAAATTGCAACTGCAGTTTTTATTTTAGAAAAAGGCAATTAAATGATCCTTCAAGCAGTGGTCTCCTAAAATGAGTTACAGCTTTAAAAACTATTTAAAGAAGCATGTTTTACACCAACAGGCTTCTGCCAAGGCTGTTCATTCTGCTATTTTATCAAAAGCTGCTGCATAGAGGGCATGAGTATGACCTGTCCAGAGAGGAACTATCAGATTATTATTGTGTTAATTATTGTTTCTCTATCAATTAAGGCCTTTTAACCATGATCTTTCAGCGAAGCTAAAGGAGCAAATCATGATGCAAGTATGAAGTTATCGTCAAAGGCCAGGAGCAATTGCATGCTTAGATGCAGCTGAGGCTCTCTACACTCAGCAAAGTGTACCAAACCAAGAAAATAACCTGTTGTAGTTTTAAAAACAACCCTTTTTTTTTAAATCCTGGCCCTCAAGACGCTGAGTGCCTTGGATGAAGTACTCGCCTTCCAAAATTATAGAACCTACACTTCCTTTGCTTCTCAAACTGCCCTATGTTGGCGGATGCGTCTGCTCCGCACTAATCCCAGAAATGGTGGGGATGTGTTTTTAATGAATTTTTTTAGGTACATTATAACTCCCCTGAGGCACCCACTTGAACCTGAGTCTTCTGGCTCAGAGGTAGGGACACTACTGATGTGGTACTTGATCACCCAGCAGGTGAGAAGAGCCCTTTGAATAGTTCTTAATTGGGCAGTTACAGGTCCTCAAACTGCTGGTGGGACAGAAGATTAACCATGGGACCTCCCCAGGTAGAATTTAATTCTGGCAGAGAAACAATGCGGGGGGTGGGATTAGGCATTCCATTGTGCCTAATTAAGTACACTTTCTACTTTGCCATCTCTACGGACACCAGATTCTTCCTGCTACTTTAAACATAGTGAGCTTCTCACACTGTTAGACTCTGTCTCTGGTAGTATTGTAATTCAGAGAGCAGTAATGGGGTCATTTGGCCAGTTAGAGTAATCCCTTGGGAAAGATTTCTCTGAGCAGGTTTTTCAACCAAACCTCTACCACTGAGGTACTGTTATTTTCCCCATTCATTTCTGTTGCTGTGGGTATGACAACCTTGGCATAGCTCGTCAAACATTCTTGATGTGACTTGTCAATTTCTAAAAATGTTTTCCTTTCATTCTTTGTCTGGAATGCTGTTTGCGAGCAGGGCAAATCGTCTTTTACAAAGAGGAGATTATAAAATCTGCAACTGCATGGATATCGAGATGAAAGATCAAACTACTGATTGGCATGCTGTGCTCTTCAAAAATGTTTTTAAAATATGTATGAAAGTGTTTCATATCTGTCATCTGAATGTAGAGATTAAATTGTTGTCTTCAAATTACTTCAGGGTGTTTCAATCATTTGAGTTCATTTAATTCGCATAAGTTTAATTCCCAGTTTTATGCAAATGGCTAAACCTTGTGTGTGATGCTAGCATGTTCATTATCTTAATCCTGTTGCATTGTGTTCCCCTGCATAGAAATAGTCAGGATGGAGAGCTTTGGAAAGATTTAAGATTCCAGTGTGTGATAGCAACTGCAGTATTAGTGTCTGAGTAACAACAAATCTAGCTGTATTGGTGTTAAGTGATTGTGATGTTGTTTATCACAATGATAGTTGTAATATGCTATTGGAAAGAGCAATACTGGAGAAAAGGAAGTTTATGTGGGACCTTGCATTTCCCAGCACAATTTGCAGCTAATGTGGAGGCAAACACTGCAACTCATTTACTGCAGTAAGATCCTGTAAACAAATATACAGCAGTGGTTGGTGGAGGGGTGGAGAAGAGCGAGAGAGGAAAAGAAACTGACCAAGCAATAAAAAAATGTTATTGCTCTTCTTTCTTGAAGAGTATTTCCGGGTGTTTTGTCATTCTATCGGAAAATATCCGGTAGCCTACTAGTAAATACTGTGTCCCAAAAATGGCAGTCCCTGATGGAGGGCTGCTCTATCAGACTGGTTCTGTAGTAGCGACTGTCTAAATCATGTGCTAAAACACTCCTGGCAGAAACGAGCTGATGCTTCAGTCAGGTGAAGCTGCAGTGAATTGGCAAATAGCTTCTTAATAAGAAGCGAACTCCATTAACATTTATCGTCCAGACGCTGCATATAGCTGCCTGTATGGAGATTGGAGGGTGAGAATTTTTTTTAAGTGAAAATGAGGAAAAAGATGGGTAAATCACCAACGTTTGTGTACACTGAGCATCTAAACATGTGCTGCATCCTTGTTTTGTGCTCCCAGCACCAGGCCATTATTTAATGACATAATGTAATGGATTATCAGCCTAAGGCTAGGGTGATCCCTACTTTTTGAAGTACAATTTTGATTTGAAACACAGTTCTATTGAGCATAGGTATCTGCCAAAACCTGAAGATTTGGCATCTGTACTTAAGTATTTATTGCTCAATGTACTCATTATTGAGCCTTGTGTTGAGTGTCAGTAAATCAGAAAGAACCGGCTTTGCATGAGAATTTGAAGAGTGCAGAGCTGGATCCTTCTGTTGCTGGAGGGGAAAGTGAGGACTGCAGATGCTGGAGATCAGAGCCGAAAATGTGTTGCTGGAAAAGCGCAGCAGGTCAGGCAGCATCCAAGGAGCAGGGGAAATGACGTTCATGCCCGAAACGTCGATTCTCCTGCTCCTTGGATGCTGCTTGACCTGCTGCGCTTTTCCAGCAACACATTTTCGGCTCCTCCTGTTGCTGGTCCATCAACACCTTTCCTTCTCAAACTGCCTGCTGTCATTGCCAAAATTGAGTGAGTCAGCTGTCGTGTAACCTTGTCAGGCAGCAAGCTATTATGGAGACTATTTAAAGGAAAGACCAAGAACATTTTATTATAAAAGAATTGCATTAATGTTCCAAAGAAACTTGTAAGGGCATGTATATTTCTGTGCAAGATATTTTAAATTAAAAATATAATTGACCATATTCCAAATCAAATATCTTCAAATTGTCCTGAGACAGCTACTTCTAGTTCTGAAGAGCAGCTGGCAAAATGAAAGCATCCAGTTAATGCAGGAGGATGGGAAATGCACTGTCTGCAGTGTTCTGCTCCTCCTGTTTCTAGGATATGGCATAATTTGGCTGTCCTATGTCCCACTTACTGTTTGAAGACCAGTCTTGAAGTAAATGGCAACCAATTATTTGATGATTAAGGATGGAGAAGAAATGCTGACCTGAATAGCTCAGCGTTCAGGGGAGAGGTAAAGAAAGGAAAGAAATTTGAGTCTGAATACTAACTTGCCCTTGACCAAATATGAGCTCATTCCCCTGAAATCATGAATTGTTCTTCTCTTTCTATTGATAATGCCTGACATGCCCGAGTGTTTACCAGCACTTATCTGTTTTTACTTTGGGTTTTCATCCCCCAGAATTCGGGACAGTAGAATAAACTTGATTCTTGACTGGTACCACGCATGTCTCTTCCAGAGCATTGCAGTTCCAATATTTGAAATCCGGTCCAATTTTGGTGTTTGATTCAGCAGTGTTGCTGCATGAATCCAGAGGCATATGCTAGCTTTTGTAGCTGGCTGATTCTTGATATGTGGAATTGGTCAGGCTGTGAGATCAATTGTCTTCTGTGGGAAAGTGCTCATATACAGATGGGTCTAATGCGAGGGATATGAATTTATTCTATTAGAAGACTTGGAGGATTCCAAGAAATTGGAATGAGTTACCAGAGTGGTCTTTGGAGATGGGATGAGAATTTGTGTTGAGACTGGCCTGTCAAAAGGAGAAGCTTGCTGTTCTGTTTTCAAAACATAGTGGAAGATGAGAGTACTTTCCTTTTCCAGTGGGTTTCTAACCAAAGTAGACATTTAATGGTTTCCCATTAAAAACCACAATTAGAATTTTTCACCTTTTTTGAAGGGTTCATTTGCCTTTTTTAATCCCCAAAGATAAAATGGAGGCTGATCATTGAATATATTTAAGCTTCAGTTAGATTTTTTTTTTAACCAAAGGGTGGTGAGAGTAATGGACATAGATGAAAACTGGAGTGCAAGCCATAATAATTTTATCAATGGTTGTAAGGAATAGTGCAGCAAACTCTGTTACTCATGTATTGGTTTATGATGAGGAAATAAGTAATGTGTGGTATTTTTCCCAGATGCTGCCACTTTAAATCAGTGATACAATTCCTAGAATCCAAACATTGAGAAAGCAGGCCATTCGGCCCAACAAGTCCATGCCAACCCTTAAAGTATTTCATCCAAACCCATTCCCCTCCATTTACCCCTGACTAATGCACCTGACCTACACATCCCTGAATACTATGGGCAATTTAGCATGGCCAATTCACCTAACCTGCACATCTTTGGATTGTGGGAGGAGACTGGAGAAAACCCACATAGACACTGGGAGAATATGCAAACTCCACACAAACATTCACCTGAGGCTGGTATTGAACCCAGATCCCTGGCGCTGTGCGGCAGCAGTGCTAACCACCTAAGCCACCATATTATCCATAATCTGACACAGATCCCTGCTTTAAAACTGAATGCCATTCATGTCAACAAAAGATCAGTTGTCTCTCATGCTGCAATTGTTTTGACACAATTTATCAAGCAAAGGAATTAACTTAAGAAGTAACTGTTTAAAAATTTAAAAAAAAAAATTTTTGCCAGCAGAGCTGGAATATCTAGTTTCTGCTTGTGCTTTGCACAAAAATCCAATGTAATAACACATTATAGTTCTTCATGGAAAGTACTGAGGTTTAGTGCCAACCTAAAATATAATTACCTAAACTCCGGTCCGACACAATATTTACTTAATAGCACTTGGACTTTGTGAAATTAAAGCTCATTCAGTAATTGTTTTCTGTAGAATTTAATTATTTCCAACTCTGAATTCCTGATTAATCTAAGCAAGTCACTAAAGTCCCCCGAAGAATCAGTTAGCTGAAATTAATTGTTAATAAATTTGCAAAGCTAACATGCCCAACAGATTGATCCGATGCATTTCGGACATGTCCCTTGCTGTAGTGTCATGGGTCAGATTAAACCTGGCAGTCTTCACTGTGTAACATTCTGTTTGTGTACTGCAAGAAGATGCTTTGGTGACAAAGGGTTTTGTCTGTCTCGTGAGCAAATACAAAACCTGGATTCTGTCCCAGCAACAGAACTGATCTGATCCTTTTTCACTTGAATGGAAGATCTGTGTGAATTCCTCTTGCTCCAAGCCAGGCAGCAGTAATGTGAAAGGATCACTTTGCAAATTGCCCTTGTATCTCATTACAGAAAAATGTATATCTTGGGATAATGAGCCCATCATTCAAAACTCTTTAAACTGATTTAAAAGCAAAGTACTGTAGACACTGGAGGTCTGAAAAGCAGAAAGTGATGAAGAAACTCAACTGTTCTGGCAACATCTGTGGGGAGAAACCGTTGGTATTTCATATTCTGTGGCACTATTTAGTAACTAAACAGGGCTGGGAATGATGATGATGATGATTTGACAAACTGGGATGAGGAGTGACTGGAACAGATGGTCAGGGTGCCAAGAATAAAAGACAAAGGGACTGTGAATGATAGTAAAGAATGGATCTTGATGTAAAATTGGTATTATTGGTAGCAGTGGATAGTCACAACTGAGAGCAAGCCCAGACGAGTAATGTGGGGGGAAGAAAGGGGGTACAATAAAAACAGCTCAGTGTTTTTCTGCTGTAAATTTGTTAAACTGCGGGTTGAGTCCTGAAGGTTGTAAATTGATCATTGGCATCAAACAGTAGCTCAATACAGCAAGCAGAGTGATCCCATTTCTAACAGTTAAGTTAAAGGCTCTTGTGCTGCAGTGATGGACTGAGAGACCCGGGTTCAAGTCCCACCTGCTCCAGAAGTGTATAAATAATGTATCTGAACAGGTTGGTCTTTTTAAAAAATAAGTTAATAAAAGAAGGCCAAGTCTTGCAGCTTGCTGAAGGACCTCCTTTTGGGATGTTTAAACCAATCAATCCTTCAAATTGGAAAGCGAGGGTCATTGGTAAAGCAAGTATGTGGGGATTTAAAAGGCACATATCATCTAAAATGTCTGCTTTCAAAACCAAGCCTTGTAGGCAGATTTTTCCACCTCCCAATGCCAGGGGTTAAACTCCAGGTCTATTGTAAGCTTTTCTGTGCAATGCTCTGAGTGAGTGAGTGCAGGACCCTTTTGAAACCAGCTCAGTCTGAGATTATTGACACCCAGTTCATAACCCTTCAATGATATTGTCTGCCTTCACATTTCAACATGTGCTTTGTCGTTTGGAAATGCTATTGCAATGTTTTTCAGCCAGGGTGCTGGTTTTGGACTAGCAGTCCAGTGCTGGAATTGGGCTGTGTGGAAAGTTCCAAAATACAAACCAGATGCTCAAGGCATTTGGTTATTTTTGCTTTTTTTTTGAAAAGCAGTTTTTTGCATTCACTTTTGTGTGCATCTCAAACTTGCATCTTTTCTTGTAAATTTTGCACCCTGGACAGAATAAATGACAGACCTCCGCAATGATGATATTCTATCCAGGTACACCAATTCCATATCCTAATGTTACCTACTGCTGTGTTTTAGATTATATTCTTGGCCCTTTTACCTGTCTGTTTCCAACTCCAAAGTTTCATGTCTGTCTTAAAGAATGTGACAGCTTTTGTACTCTTTTATGTAAGGCAGCAATTGTAATCCAAATTGTGTAGTGACAAATGAAGAAACCATACAATTAGAAAGAGGATATTTTGTGTTACACCTGTCCTGGGTGTGTCGTGGTACAGTTTCAGTCAATAGGTTTGAATCTCTCCCACCTGTGTATTGAATAATTACTTTTATTGTGCCCTGAATTATTTGAATCGCTCAACAAGTTGCCACACACACACTGCGCTTACATTTTGGCTTTATACAAAGTTGCATTGAGTAGAGATGATTTGTACACCAGGCTGGAAACAATGTAGCGTTCAAATGCAGTATCAGCAAGTTTGTGTGGTATATAGTGTTGGTGTCTGGTGGTATGAAGCAAAATGCAATAGATTTTCTGCTCCAGTTTTAACATTTGGCCTGAGGCCTGCTGTTTTGAAGCTGTGACGTTTTGATGGAGTGTGGTCTTCGCATTCATTTTTATTTTATGATTTGCAATACTAAAACAGACAGAATGGTGGGTTACCTCTCTGACATGCAAATTCCTAGACTCCAGTGGATTTGACTAACTGTTGTTAGACCATGGAACTATTACTATTTGAAGTGAGAATAAAGTTGTTTTATCGAGCAAGGAGGTAATTCTTCACAAAAGATATGTTATAGGATTACTGGCCCCTATCCTAACTGCCAACAAATCAAGTAATATTGCTACCAATAAGTTCATAAGCAAGCAAGTCATCCTGATCCTGAGACTGCACAGAAGATAGATTGGAATGTGATGGGACTTTATGATAGAAGAGTACTTTGCAAACTTATGTATATTGAAGCCTCAAAAGGGAGTCTCACAGTTGTTACGAACTCTTGGTGAAAGTAAGGAATGGTGGGCCTTGGGTGTTGAGTGCAGGGGCTGTTAGACGAGGGTGTAACTGTTATATTTTGGTCAGACTTCCATGCCAGCTATTGTTTCTTCAGTATATGGCTCCACCTAGGGCCCCTTGTCTCACTTTGGGAAGCCCTGTGATATGTCATGCTTGATGAAGGGTTAAATGTGGTTATGATTGTGAGGATGTTCAACAACTATAGCTTATTGCAATGTAGAAGTTTGTTTTTTCTGACTTCTAAGTTGATATGTGCTAAGAGGATATCATTCCAACAGTGGTATCTGTGCACTATCAGAATAGAGGACATGGAGAGAAGACTGTTATTGGAATGTTGAGTGTGTCATCACCTCTACATTGCCTACAAATTGACTGTGTTGTATTTGTTAAACTTGGATCAATGAACTGTAAAAGAGTTTCTTGGGACTTTAGTCCAACTTATTGCAAGCCCCAGGAGTGGCAGCATCCACTTGGGCATTTACAGTATTCAGGACTCCATTGAATTCAACATTTCAAACCATCAACTCCAGCTTCAACTTTATTTTTCACCTTTGCCACATGCTGATATGAATCAATGATTCATCTTTTGCTTTCAGACTGAGGTGCTCATTTGCTCTGCCATTTGCACCTATTTTCAGTAAATGTTTTTTCCCCTTTTACAAAAACCATTACCAATCTCCTTTTGCCATTTGTTCCTTGACAGGTTTGTTTAATCTCTCCTACCCTGTAACCTATCCCAGATCATCTCTTTTTTTTTGTTGTTGTTCTTCCTCTTCTCTCTTGAAATGACACAGCCTGTCACACATGTACCTCCCATGAAACAAAGAATTTTGGATGCTGGAGATCTGGAACAAACCAATTGTTGGAGAAACTCACAGGTCTGATGGCTCCTGTGAAGAGAAAACACAGATGATGGATTGAGTCCAGTGACTCTGTTCTTCAGAATGCGAGCTCATTCCTCTGTTACAAAGAAATTGTGTTCAATCAAAGCTTTAACTTTTTTTTCCTCTTACTCCATGTACCCAGGTACTCTGTACCTCAGATGATGTGGTGTTAGTGATATTGTTAGTTCTTCAGTTACAAGATTAGTTACAATCTGTGTGCGTGAGTACATTTTGTACCTAAGATGGCACTGTAGTTGGCAACTTATAAACTTTTCACAGTACTCCATTTGAGTACATGTGACAGTCCTGAGTGTTTCCAGTACTTTGTTTCTTTCTTCAGCATCTGCAATAGTTTACCTGTCAACTTTTTATAGAAGAAAAATAGAGTCCCAAGACCAGAAATCATGAATCTAAGTCACTAATCAATCCACTAAAGCTCTAGAGAAACTATGGATAGTTTAACTGAAAAGTGAAGTCAGCTGCCACATGGCATGGTTAGAGGTAACCAATATGGATGCCTTTTAGTGGCGGAGGGGATAGAATAAATGGAGAGGGGATAAAATTTAGAAAGAGGTTTGTGTGAAGCATTAATTCTATTGTTGACTGGTTGGTCTGGATGGCCTGTTTCTCTGCTATAAATTCTGTCAACACATTATTCATTGTATTTCTACCTTGATCCACAGTCCCTGAAGTACTTTGATGTTGGAAGGAGTAGGGTAACATCAATGATTTTTGAGTGCTCACCTTTGTGCATGGTCACTCCCTGTTCTCTGCTCTCTGCTACACCCCACCCCAAGACCTTATTTTCTCACCAAACCTTGGAATCATCCAAGCAGTGTTCAGGCGTATAGGTGACGTAGTGGTCTCAGCGTTTCCATGTAATATTTAATGCAGTCCAGCAGGCTGGAGATGCCAGTCACCTACAGTAGTAGCAGCTGGAGAATATTTCAAGTGTGCCCAGACTGAGGCTTTATGCGAGGATGGTTGGGACAATATATTAATAGTATTACTGTACTCCTCAAAGGGACTCCATTGTGTGCCCAAGTTGCTTTGTTTCTAAGCAACCAATGCATGGTTGGAGAAGAGTTTTTTTTTATATTTAGTTGAGTTTAATACAATTCTTTTCTACTTGAGTGATGCCAACAGATCTCAAATCACAACTTATTTTCAGTATTCCCCTTTTGTTTCTCTTTTAAAAACCTGTCAATGGTGGTTGATTATTAAATGACAAATTTCTGATTGCAGCATATTAAGCAAATAATTAACCCATGATGTCTTTTCATGCAGTTAGCCCATTCTCATTGTGAACCAATTGTTGGGACTATGTTTTGGTTTTAAATATTTTGAAAAAAATTCTGTTCTTGGTTAATTGACAGCCCAGTTTAGTGACTGGGTCCTGTAGAAATAGCTGACCTATTGCTATGTAACAAGGTCTTTTTTTTTAAATGTTGACTGGAGATAATGTTAGTGTCTCAGTGGGAAAGAGAGGAGCCAGCAAATATTTATTCCTGAGGGAATCTATGGTTATGGGGCAAAAGCAAGAAAGTGGTGTTGAGGATTATCGGATAAGCCATGACCTCATTGGATAGTGGAGCAGGATCGATGGGCTGAATGGCCTACTTCTGCTTCTATCTTGTTTACTTAAGAGCATGCAGTGATGTAACCCAACTGTAAATTATTGTGGCTATGTTGAGGTCGGGAATGGTTGGTAGGCATGCTTATTCGATTCCAGCCTTAGTTAATCTCATCAAGGCTGATTGCAGATATTTTTAATCAAATCAGTTTATGCCTCTACTCTGGAGCAGATGAGACTTGAACTTCAGTCTTCTGGTCCAGAGGTAGGGGCTGTACGCCAGTAGGGGATATCTCCACCCCTTTCAAACCTATTTGGCCACACCAAAACCAACCCTTTAATCAATTCTCTGATCTTCAAATTTCCTCTAAATGTGCACTGCACCAATTTGTGTAATCTCTCCATGATTTAAATTGAATTGTATTCAGCTGGTCCAAAGGCAGTTCTCACATTAGTAGGAATTGAAATGCTTGGCTCAATTTATGGTTGAGAGTTGAATTTCTACTCTGTTAGGAGGTCATGATGTTGAGCTGACCACTTGATGAATATTGTTCATCCTCTGGTATCCCGTTCGATTGGCCAATCTGTGTGGTCATAGATGCTGAGGGGTTTTTCATAAGGTTATGCTGTTATGTTTGTCTAATGTTTGCCTATTGTGAAAAATCAGAATTTGAGTAAACTGCATCCAGTGCAAATTTGTGAAACTTAGCAGGGAGGGGGATTGTAGGGTCGCGTTGAAGGGGAAGCGCATCCATTGGCCAGGTTGTGCAGAAGATGAGGATTTGTCAATTGGGATGCTTCAGTTTCGTAGCTGTTCAGCACCTCCAGAGTTAAATCAGGTTTCAATTCTTCTGACACTTCCTGGGTAATTATTCGACTAATTCAGTCAGAATCCTCTGGTATCTTTAAATCCAAGGATAGTAGATGCTTCCCAATGCCAGATAGTTGAAACTTCCAATGTGCAATTTTCTAGGGAGTCAACTGTGCCAGCTGAGCCAGCATTTTCTTGCCCTATCCATACTTGCTCTTGAAAATGGTGTGCTGGTCTATTGACTGCTGCAGTTCGTTTTGCTGTAGGTATACTCACAATACAGTTAGAGGGAATTCTGTCAATGTTACTCACAGAAGAGTTCACATTTGATAAAAAGTAAGCCAAGGAACAGGAACATGAGTGACTAATCCATTGCAAAACTAGCACAACGTTGGATGTTGTTTGTGCCTGGAATGTTGATTGCATCCAGTATGGAATCTCTGAACCCAAGTACTTATCAGGCCTGATCAGAGGTTGCTTTCAGATAGTCACAAAGAGGATAACTCATTTCACTTTTTTTCCCTGTTCTTAAGGTGACGGTACTAATATCAAGTCTGGTACTTCAAGTATTGTCTCTCCTAAGATGGTCAACTCCATATAAAACAGTGACCTTGAGACTTTTTTGGCATAGAATTGCTTATTGCACAGCCCACACTGCATTTATAGAACTCCACTTTCTGAAAACTGGTTGGTTCAATTCTGTTGCACAATTGGCAATTGAAATTGCAAATTACTTGGGTCTTGGTGCTCTATCCATAAATCTATTTTGCGATCTCTAAGCTTGTCCAAGTTGTCTTTCACTGCACCTTGAATTTGTGTAATTTACTAGATGGTGAAAGTAAAACTAATTCTTCCAATTGACCTTCTATCTTCAATATGTTTTCAGAATAAATATTACAATTTAATGTCATAAGAACGATTTGGAAACATTCTTCCAATGTGATCTGCTTTATTATATCCAAAAAAACAGACTGAAATTAATAAAAAAAAAAAATCCAAGTGGATTGTGAAATAAGTGCCAGATGGATTCACAAGGAAGATCTTTCAAAAGCTATGTGAGGACTGGCAGTACACATCTGACATTCCCGATGAAAGGCTCATGCCCGAAACGTCAGCTGTCCTGCTCTCTGTTGCTGTCTGACCGGCTGTGCTTTTCCAGCATCACTTCTCGACTCTGACTCTCCAGTATCTGCAGTCCTCACTTTCTCCTGGAACCTGCTTTTTTTTTGGAGATTGAAGGCTGGAGCGATGTGGTTAAAATGTACGGAGGATATGGTAGGGATAATTTAAAGAAGTTTTCCTCTGGAAAATAAAAGGACTGTACTCTCAAGCTGGCAATGAAACCAGCAATTTTTACATTTCACCCCAAGTCAGAAAAAAATCTTGATCCTAAATTAGCTGTGGATGCTGAGATTTGGAGCTTTCAAACTGTGATCCATAAGTTTTGGTAAAGATGTAAGGAGACTGGACACAAAGTAAAGACAGGGCAATGAAGTTGTGGCACACGTGGTCTGTGTGGCAAGTTTTTTTTAAAATTAGATTACTTAGTGTGGAAACAGGCCCTTCGGCCCAACAAGTTCACACCGACCCTCCAAAGAGCAACCCATCCAGATCCATTCCCCTACATTTACCCCTTCACCTAACACTACGGGCAAATTAGCATGACCAGTTCACCTAACCTGCACATCTTTGGCTATGGGAGAAAACCAGAGCACCCAGAGGAAACCAACACAGACACGGGGAGAATGTGCAAACTCCGCAGAGACAGTTGCCCGAGGTGGGAATTGAACCTGGGTCCCTGGCACTGTGAGGTAGCAGTGCGTGCCACTGTGCCGCCCCAATTGAATGATGGAACTTGTGATAACCTTGATGCCCTTCTGTTTTTGGAACCACAAAGTTCTATCGGCTTTGCTGCTCCAGTTTGCCTCAAAGCAAAGACTTTGTTAAAAGTTATTTGTATTTCTCTGGAAGACAGACAGTCAAATACTGATATCTGGAATGAGGAGCTGTTTGATGATTCTCTTCCACTGCTCTTGGTCTGGTCCAACATTGAATATGCATAGCATTTCCCTGGTATCAGTTAATATCTCTCTTCAGTCTTGGCTGGGGAAGATAAAAAGCAGAAAAACGTGTAAGCCCAATCAAAACATAGGGCTGTCTCAATCATGAAAAATATACAGTATTGGTTGGCTGCTTTTTGTGCCAGGACCTGTGTTCAGTGCTAGGGGCTCCATTGAAGTTCCACTGTGGGATTGATCTAATAATTTAGTCTGCCTTCATTCACATTCACATGCACAACTGAAATGTTGAGTGTCAAAGCTATCTGTTCCAGATACTATTACAGACTGTCATTGGGAATAGCTGTTTTTGCATATTTGATGCAACTACTGGTTCCTGTGACCTTGTCTTCAACTGTTTTGAACTTCAGTTTGCAATGGCATCCAAAGAGCTCCCAGAATGTTTGACTGTTGAACTATTATCTTGGTGTCTGTTATGTGTGCTGCCAAGTGAAATGTATTTCTAGAGATTTGAACAATCTTTTGAATACTTGAAGTTTTGATGCTTAAACTCGAGTTGAATTGCTTTGGTCGACTTCCAGTCTGTTTATTAACCTCGTCTTTCACGTGAACGATTATGTATAAACTTTTTTTGATGATTTATACTTCAATCGAAGTGAACATTATAGCAATGATATTATGTAATGCATGTACTGTAATGACAGGAGAGTTGCAAAACAAAGTTTGACACCAAGCCATGAGATTTTACTCAGAACAGCAAAAGTTTGGTTGAAAATGTAGGTTTTAAAAAGTATCTTGGAGGAAGACTAGACCAAGAACCTGATGGGTTTACAAAGGGAATTCCAGAGCTCAGAATACAAGCAGCAGAAAGTCACATGAGGTGGAGAAATTAAACTCTAAACTCTAAATGTTCAGTGATCAGTATGAAATGAGAGCAGAGATTTGAGGATTGCAGAACTGCAGGAGATTGTGGAAATTGGGTGTTGGGGGCAGTTGTGGCTATTCAGAGGTGTGAAAACCACGGTAAGACTTTTAAAAGGAGTCATTGGTTGGCTTGAAGCCATTATAGATCTCTGAGGGCAGAGCTGATGGGTGAATGGGACTGCATGTGATTTAAGGACAATGAAGCTAGAGTTTGGTTGACCTCTAGGTTAGAGGGTAAAAGAACATATGGCTGGTTAACATTCATTTGGAATAGTCAAGCCAAAAGGCAACAGGTATAAATGAAAGAGACTTTTTAGATTGTAATGATATCAGATGTGAATGCTCCTGAGTGTAATATATCAGATTAGTTGGTGAATAAAAGGCTCTCTGCTCCTATTTTGTGCAGTAGGCATTGGCTGCATTAACTGAAATAGTTGCAAGTAATTCTAAAAATAGTTAAGTTGATGTACTGAAATGGGCATTTTAAGTTTACTTCAAATGAAGAAGCAAAGTTAAAAGAGCTCTGATTGTTGGTAACTGGAAGACTGTAAATGCCTCATGATGTTTCAGTTCAGAATGATTTTTGACAATATTAACTGTTATTCAAATGCCAGCAGTGGGTTGTGAGCACCAAAAAAATATGTAACCCCTTATTTTAGATTGCAATTTGCAACAGGCTGAATTCCATTTCTGTAGAGCAATAACTGATCTCTTGCAAAGCCTCAAGTCTTCTCCATGAAGTTAATTGAACATGTAATGGTTATGCACTCAAGTTCCCCGGATCCTTAAGTTCCACAAAGCGATAATGGTCTGATTTACTTTCCTTTTCATTGCTCAGATTTAATCAATCCAGGATGACTGAACTATCTCTTGGGGAACAGCAAAGATAGTTCAGGAAATAGAACTGGGTCATATTTATTTCTTGTCTGCAATCAGTTTTGAACTCTAATTCAAGCATGGGCCCTGTAATACGCTTCATTTTCAGGGAGAACCTTATTTCATTTGAAGGGACTGGGTAAGTTTTTTTTACACCACCCTTGCTTGCTGTGTAGTGCATGGTTGAACATAGAACAGTACCACATGGGAACAGGTCCTTCGGCCCACCGTGTCTGTGCCAAACATGATGCCATTCTAAACAAATCCCATCTTCCTGTCCATGGTCCATATTCCTCTATTCCTCTATTCCCTGTTTGTGCTTGTATCCGTCAAAAATGCTTCTTAAGCATTGTTATCATCTCTGCTTCTACCACCTCCCCCTGGCATTGTGTTCCAGGCACCTAGCTCCCTTTTTTGTTTAAAAAGATTTGCCTCTCGCATCTCCTTAAACGTTCTCTCTCACTTTTTTAATATTTTGATATTCCCTCCTAATACTTGATATTTCCACTTGGGCTAAAGATATGACTACCCATGCTATCCATGCCCCTCCTGCAGGTTACCCCTCTGCCTCCAATGCTGTAGCAAAAACAATCCAAGTTTGCCCAACCTCTCCTTTGTCACGAATATACTGCAATCCTTGCAGCATCCTGGTCAACATTTCTTGTATCCTATCCAAAGCCTCCATTCCTCTTAGTGTTGTGACCAGAACTGCATACAGCGCTCCAAATGGGAGCTAACTAATGGGCAGGTGGATTGAGGAATGGCAAATGGAGTTTAATTTAGATAAATGCAAGGTGTTACGTTTTGGTAAGACAAACCAAGGCACGATTTGCACAGTAAATGGTAGGGCCTTGGGAGTTTTGCAGAACAAAGAGACTTATGGGTGCATGTACATAGTTCCTTGAAAGTGGTGTTCACAGGTGGACAGGGCTGTAAAGAAGGTATTTTACACGCTTGCCTTTGTTCAGAGCATTGAATATGAGAGATGGGATGCCATGTTCTGGCCGTATATGACATTGGTAAGGCCATATTTGGATTATTGCTTACAATTCTGGTCACCCTGCTATAGGAAGGATGTTGTTAAACTGGAAAAGGATGCAAAAAAGAATGACTACCATATTACTGAGACTGGAAGGTTTGAGTTATAACGAAATCTGAATACGCTGGGACTTTTTTTTAAATTTTGGAATGTTGAAGACTGTGGGATGACCTTTTTATAGAGGCTTATAAAACCATGAGGTGCATAAATAAGGTGAAAAGCCAGGGTGTCTCTCCCAGGGCAGGGGAGTTCAAAACTCCAGGGCATTGGTTTAAGGTGATGGGGGAGGGGGGAGGGGGCAAGATTCAAAAGGGACCTGAAGGGCAGGTTTTTCCACATAAAGCTTGGTGCATATATAGCCCAGATGAGGTGCCAGAGGAAGCAACATTTCAGACATGTTGGAGAGGTACATGAATAAGAAAGGTTTAGAGGCATATGGGCCAAATGCAGGCAAATGAAAATAGTTCAGGTTCAGAAACTTGTTCGGCACGGATGAGTTAGGCCAAAGGGTCTCTTTCTGTGCTTTATGACTCTATGAATTGAACTTGTATGCAACTGCAATGTGACTTGCCAACTTTTGTACTCCGTGCCCCATTGACTAAGGCAAGCATGCTATCTTTACCACCTTTTTATCTATTTGTGTTGCCACTGTCAGGGAGCTATGGACTTACACTCTGACATCCCTCTGTATATCAGTGCTTCAAAGGCCCCTGCCGTTTGCTGTACACTTTCCTACTGTTTTTGACCTACCAAAACGCATCACTTTGCACTTGTCTGGATTAAATTCCATTTGCAATTTCTCTGCCCAACCTTCCAAATGACCAACATCCTGCTGTATTCTTTGACATTGTTCCTTGCTGTCCATATTACTCCTCCACTTTTGTCCTAAAGTCCAAGTGAGTTGTTTTTTTTTGGAATGCAGCTATTGTTGACAAAACAGCACTACTGTCCTCGTCTAGTAGTTAGGATTTTAGGTTCTTTTCCCGAGGTGTCTCAACATAATCTGCAATTTGCATGCACCAACTGCTCTCTCTCTTTCTTCCCCCCCCCCCCCCTCCCCCCAATAACCGCATGTTATCCCAGATACGATGGCAGGATGAGGTCATCTTCTGAGACGATGTAAATGCCTCATTTTTGGGGAATCGTTATGCAAACAATTTCCTGACTCCATGATTCCCCAAGACAATGTAGGTGTGATATGCTTCAGTATCAGGGGATGATCACGCAAACAAATTTGATTGGCCGGGGATTGGCTATGAAAGCATTTTTGAGTGGAAGGGACTGAATGAGAATTTAATTTGATAATAGCAGTAGAATGGCTGTCCAAAAGAAGTACGAATTTCAACAGATAGCCATCCATATTCCTGCATGAATACCACCCCCAACCCACTTCCAGAATGTTCAGCTTCTTGGAGAAAGTTTAACACTTTAACATTAATATCATCTCCAGAGAGAGAGTACAATTTAATCTTTTAACATTACAAGGAGGACATTATGTAATACTACATGGTTTCATTCCCTGAAGAGGATTTGAACTAATTTAGCTTGACAATTGAACTGGTTTCATTTTTGTCATGGATAAATTCAATGATTTGTCGAATTGAAGCTGGCAGTTTTAATGGATGGTTTGAATTCTTGAACTTGAAGCTGCTGGTCCACTCCAATAGCTAAAGCCCCACTGTTAATAAGTGACTGTATGTTGCTTTTAAAAAAAAAAGGACTCAACAAGTTGCTCAAATTGTGCACATAATCTTTCAGGGAGGGGGAGTACATAACTTATCACTCTTGCCCGTTTCCAAGAAACAACAACATATTGTAGAAAGTTAAGAGATGCGCTCAGTGATATCAGCATTGAGATGTTGAGCAAGGTTCAACAGCAGACCAACAAGTGGCACAAGGACTTAATACACCAACAGCCCTTTGACACCATGTCCTGGGACAATCAAGGCATCAAATTCCATTTGGCTCTGCTACCTTATAATTAAGTCAGGATTACATTATGATGTACTTGTCAATTTTCCAACTGGAAAATATATTTTACTTCTCAATTGGCACTATAATCAACAGGCAGATCAAATTTTTGTTGCAAGTTCCCTAAATAAAGTCACTCACCAAATGCGTAAGAGTGTTTGCAGTATAGAGAGAGGGTTTCACCAGCTCTAAATAGTGGTTAAACGTTATCATCTTAATGGTCAAATAGATGAGAAAGAAGGTCTGGTTGTATTTGACCACGCTGGAGTAGAATGAGTTGAGTGTTTTGTTAGATGGGGAGAGTTGGGAGTGTGAAGTGGCCTTCAAGAAATTCAAAGTTGTGTTTGAAAGATTTTATTTTTTTGGAGAAGGGAGTCCTGAGAGAAGAAGAACAGTAGCTGAACCAACCTAATCCCCAATAGATGCAGGTGGGCAGTGGCATTACTGTGTGGAGTTGGGGGAACAAGTAAAAGTCTCACTAACGGTTGGAAGCAAAGCTCATGCAAGGTCACAGCACATTCATGAGTCTTGCAGATTAAATAATTTGAATGCCAAGTGTCAGTTGAATGAAGAGGTTGATTCGTGATTCTCTTACACAATGGAAAACTCTTAATCCGATAAGAGGAAGACGGTTTGACCAAGATTATTTCTTATGGGAGTGTTTCGTCCACCATTGTGCTTCATAAGTGTAAACAGGTACAAAATACTAGTTACTGCTAACACTGCAAATTAAAGGGGTTGTGCATAAAATTCTAGTTACTGCAGTCACATCCTCCTTGCAGTGCAGTAGAGAGGAGATAGAGGAGCCTTCCAAAGATGCTGCAAGGGTAGATATTTGATGCTTTTTAAAGCTGTAGTGGTGATTGTGGTGTAGTTCACCACCTGTTCTCTATCTCGGTCTATTTCTTTCTCTTCCCCCCACCCAAATAAATGTCAAGGAACCAATGAGAGTTCACTCGATAAGGCACAATGCACTGGACATGGAGGTCTGAACATTGCTGATGGATTAGGGTGCACAGCCATAACTAGGAGCAGATACAGTTTTGCCCTTTAAAGGAGGTTCCAGGATCAGAGTCAGGGGGGCGGGCAGAGGCAAAGTTTGTTTTCATTACCACCGGTAACAGTTTGGAAAAGAAAATGCCCCTCCAAATTTCACTTGATTCAGATGCCCTTTTTATCAACATCGGACATATTCCACTTGAGGTGGGTGTTTACATAGAGCTTATTGACCTGACATAGATGTAGAAATTGTCATTACTAGGTTGGATTTGAGGAACCCCACGTGAGCAAAGTGCCAGATTTGGAGAAACATCGGAATGCTATTTTATGAAGGAAATGCTCTAATCTCATTCCGAATATGTAAAGTCAGCACCGCTGTGTTAATTTAATGGATTCTGATCAATAGAGCACAATGCTGTCATACGAGAACCTGGCACAAAATAGTTTGCAATTAATTCAAGAATCTTGCAACACCCTATTGCATTCTTTAGGGCATGAATCATGTTTGTAAGGCACAGACGTTTCTTTGAACGCTTCTAATCAAAACTTGGTGCCACCTGCCATGTCAGGTTGCTGGAAAAACAGGGTCTAATTCATAATGTGAAGCTAAAACGCTCTGGATATTAGAGTTTTCAGAGACCATCAAATGGTACAAAATTGTTAAGCTGGAGGTATAATAAAACAAAGGACAATACGTATGCTTTTGTTTCAAAGATAAAATTGAATGGTGGAGAGAATACAACCTTTCTCAGTAATGTGTTTCTATCTTGGACTGAACACTATCCACCAACTCCCTAGCAGAACATGTTTCTTCCAGAGCATAGATGCCCATTCCACTCTTTGCCATAAAGTGTTGAACTATTTACATTTTATAAATACACCAGAGTTAACCATTAAAAGAGTGCTTTTTATTTTTTGTTCTGAATTGAAATAGAAAAGCTGAATGACTGACAGAACTTGGATTTGGAGTGACAGTCCTAGGTGTTTTTCACTCTTATAACACACACTGTTCAAACAAAAATCAGAAGTTTATACATCTGAATATAAATAATTTTAAGTCTTGCATGTGGTGCATAATCCCGGTGTCTCTGTATTTCTAACCACTTTGAGCAAAGCCAAGGAAGGTCTTCTATATTACATGGGACGTTTAAAATATTAAATCTTGCGCAAACAATTTTTTGTAAAAGCACTTATTCCTTAAACAGCTTGATAGTATGCATGCAACATTCACTCCCAACTTGTTGCCAATGCCATTGGAGATCTGTTATTAATTGAGAATATCCTGCAGGACAAAAGCATGTGCAGAACACTGCCACAGTTTTAAATCTCAGACTCTGTATTTGTAGTTTATGTAAGTATTTATAGCTTGATAGCATGTTATTCTGTAAAACTCCCTTGGCCAGGTGTAGGATGACGTTTCAGGGCTTGTTCCTTGGCTACACTTGTCAGAGCTCATCTAATACAGTCGTTACATTTTGACTAATTGGGTGTGATTGTTGAATTTTACATGTATGATTTAGAATTTCCCTGATGCCCTTGGGATTTACTTTACCAAGTTGAAAGATTGTAAAAACTTGTGTTTTTCTTCAGTATTGTCGTACAGAGCTCAACGAGTTGAAAAGGATCCAACTGAATAAGATAATGAAGCCATGTACTGTTACCGCCCCACCCAGAAAGCGCACAGATCTCGCTGCAGATGCTGGCTTGGCTTCATTTGAGTGCATGCTTAAATATTGCAAGTTTGAAGAGCAAGAAAGTACTGCTCAGCTAGTTTGCGTTAGTATTGGGATATGGTAAATTTGCAGTTTCAAGTCACTGATTCACTTTTGAGAACTCTGAGGGTATGAATCCATTTACACATGCTGCTCTGTCACCATTACTGAGAAGATTCTCCTTGTGTAACTGTCACAGCTATTTAATATTTAGAATGAATCTGTTCCTGAGACATTGCAGGGGTTCTGTGGAAAGTCAGTGAAGTATTAACAAAAAACACAGCTGGTGCTGGGCCTGAAGCTTAGCTGACCTTTGTTACAGTGGTGCTATCATCCTCTACAAGAAAGCTTTCCCATGGTTGCTGTCAGCTGTGTGGAGGGAATTTACAGGGAGAATTACTGTTGGCCTGTCTAGAGTGATTTCTCCCATTTGACAGACCTTGGATAACAACCACTGCCATTCAAAATTCCATGTTCCGGACTAATGTAACCACAACTGGTTTTGGGAAGCAGGGGAAAGCACTACGTCATACAAGATGAGATCATCATCATCATAGTTTCCCCCCGCCGCTCCCCCTCTCCAACCATCCCCAGGAGAATGAGCAGGATGGGGAGTCACGAGAGTTGGTGTCTATGTCCGAAGGAATGTGGATTTGTGCCATGTGCACTAAAGAGCTCTCATAGCAGCAGGCAACGTTTGCCTTGATCAGATTTCCTTTCCCTATTTGAGATTGCCTCCGTCTCTAATTTATTTTGACTAGTATGCCACAGCACTGTGCAATATTGATTTCACTCATTTGACCCACTGAGACATTGTTAAAACCCTGCCAGTTGACTCACCTACACCATTCTGCATGTAATTACGCAAGGTTTATATGCTCACAAAGAGGCCATTCAGCCAATCTGATCTATTTTGGCTCTCTGCAAGAGCCACTCTGCTCATCCTGCTCCCCATTTCCCAGCAATCATTGATCATTTGGATCAAAACTACAACTAACAGGAAGAATTGTTGTGGTGTTTGTGCTGAGAAATTATAGCTGTAGCATGTTTTTCTCTTTCATGAGTGTCACAAATAAGGTCAGCAGTTATTTCCCCCTTGACTAAGACAGTGTCTGGATTCATTTGTTTAGTCCAAGGAGATGGACAGAAAGCAAGTGTTGCTGCAAAGAACATAAGAAAATTTTATAGCCCAGGAACAGGCCCTTCGGCCCTTCAAGCCTGAGCCGATCCGAATCCAAATGTACTGTCATCTACTACAGACAGCAGAATCCCACCTCGAAAAGACGTGTAAAAATCCATCTGGTTCACTCGTCGATACTTTCATGATCAAATCCACTGACTACCTTTCCAATTCCAGGTGTGTTAATTCAGTTTAAATTTCACCACGTTGAAGTTTGAACCCATGTCCCAAAGCATTAACCTGAGCCTCTGGGTTACTAGTCCAATAATGTCACCACAATGCAACCATCTCCCTGCTTAGCACATAACAAGAGCATTTCATTCTCCCTCCTTTCAACCAATCCAGTCCTCCTTCACCCCCAAGCCAACTTGGCTATCAGAATAGCTGTTGGTATCGATTTTAGGCAAAATAAATTCTCAGAAATCACAAATGCATCATGCAATGAAGATAATCTCCTTGTACAAAGGCCTCCATCCTTGACGTACTCGATTCACTATCTGTGCTACTGACCGAGATGTGGGTGACGGTGAAATAATCACCATCTCCTTGGATATTTCCTCCTGCTGGTTACAATGTAATTGTAAACTGCAGACTAAGGTGTCAGATGAATTGCTTATTTTCTTGTTGGCAAGCTAATCTATGGCAAGTATTAATCTATCCTTGGAGGCTTATCTTTAGGAAGTTATAGTAACTTTCTTTCCCACAATACAGCTGTTCATGTGCTTACTTTCTGATTTTCATCTTAAAATACCTATTATTGAATTGCAGTGATCAAATGTGACTGTAGAAATTTGTAGAAATTAAGGCCCAATTTTAATTGGAGTGCTTAACATTGTAATGGAAAGTTGATGCTGTATGCTAACTTTGAACTGTCTTTTGCACGTACTTGGCCAAAGTCTCCACTAAACTCTCGGCCTTGTATCACTCGGACCTCAGATTAGCATCCGTCCAAAAATGATGATATTTCCATAGTTTTATGACACTCTAGTGTATACTCCAAAACAGCTCTGATTCAAAATTTGTAACTACTCAATGCGTGAGAGATTGGGAGTTTTCAGTGAGAATTTAGACTTTTCTCCCCAGGCAATATTGAAATTGGCATCTTGGCTGAGGAGGTTGAGTTCTCTATTCAACTCCAACATCCTGGGTTAAGGAGAGGAAAAGGTCAGCCTGTATCGACTTGAGTGGCTGTTTTGCATAGTTGAACAATGCAAGTGTTTGCAGAAGTTACACAATAATCAAGTTACACAGTAATCAACTTACTCAACCCACAGACGACAAAAAACACTGGACACTATTCCTAACAGTCATGACTGCTTGTTATACCATCTCACTAGACCCAGCACACCACTGATATGATTGACCACCACCGATCTGCCCAATGATACAATCATCCCCTCGCTCCTCTGCTTACTCTACTGGCCCCTTACCAACTTTTTGGAAATATGGGAGCATAGCAGACTTGGAATCTGGCAGCTGTGTTTTCAATAACAGTGCACACTACTGGGACTTGATGTGGGAAGTGTAATGGAATGAGGCAAACTGCTGGACGTGGATAAGGAGTGACCAGGCAAGAGACTGTGGTTTGAGATGAAGAATTTAGCTTGCACAAAACATTACTGAGTGAAGGCCTCTCAGTACCATGGAATTGCAAGCAATAGCACTTCTCTCTTCCTCGTACCCCTTCTGCTTTTATATTGATCTTCTCATTTTGAAGAAGCCAAGAGATAATTGTAAGCTATTTGTAATAGATACAATTAATATTTATATTAAATGGTTGTTTCTGCACATAGATTTGTGGACAAATACTATATTATGATCATAGAATCCCTACAGCATGGAAGCAGGCCATTCAGCCCATTGAGTCCACACTGACCCTCCAAAGAACATCCTAGCCAGCCCACCCCACTACCCTATCCCCATAACCCCACTTTTCCCTTGCTAATCCACCTAGGCTGCACATCTTTGAACACTATGGGAAATTTAGCAAGGACAATCCATCCTAACCTGCACATCTTTGGGTTGTGGGAGGAAACCAGAGGAAATCCATGCAGAAATGGGAAGAATGTGTGCAAACTCCACGCAGACAATCACATGAGGGTGGAATTGAACCCTGGTATCTCAGCAGTGCTAACCACTATGTTGCCCCCTTGTCATCCATGTTAAATTGCTTATTTTTTTTAATCTTTCCTTCCATGAAATTGAGTTTATGATATTGAACATAGGGGGAGAATGGCAAAAATGTTAGGTCATGCTCTCTTTGGTTATTGGAATGAAAATGGATGAGGAAGTTCTTTTGAGGGTAGTGAGCCTATTGAATTCTATCTTGCATTGGGCTGTTGAGTCTGGATCATTAAATACCTTCACTGATTTTTTATTTATATCAGTGACGTAATTTGAGGCTTATGTGGAAAAGGCTGGAAAATGGAGTTGAGGATTTTACGATCAGCCGTGATCTCTTTGGATAGTGAAGCAGAGTCAATGGGCTGAATGGCCTCTTGTATATCTTAAACCTAACATGTCAAGTTGTGCTGACACTGCTGGAATACAAGTCTATTTGAGCAAAGATGGCATGAAAGTGGGATTCTTGGAGAATTTTTGCTAATCTTTCACCTTTCACAGTGCTCCAATACTATGCCTGAAGGCTACATGGTATGGGGAATTGATTTTCTTTTTTTTTTTCTTGACCCTCCAGCTTCCAAAAAGATAATGAGATGAGTCAGACGTTCTGTGCAACTGTTACAATTTTTTAATTCTGCCTTGAAAACACTAATACTTTGCGTTATTCAGAGCCAAGTCTGAAGACATTGGAATCATGCCACATGGCGGGCCTTGATGTTAATAATTTTGTCTGGGAGCATTTGGCTTGCACAAGATAACTTTTTTTTTGGAGACAAGTTAAAACACATTGAAGCTGAGCTGTCCGCCTGGAATATTGCAGGTTACTGAGTCAAAGAGCCATTGGAGGATAGGTGAGGAACACTTGGCAGTTGAAGAAGGACAAAATTCAGACCTCATCAGGAAAAGAAAATTCGAAGACCTGATTAAAGCTGCAGGAGCTCACTGAAGTGAATGGCTGTCTTGATGAATAAATGTTTAGTAAATCTTTCACTGTTTGCAATCCGAATCTTTAGCATAAATTATGTTTGAGTTGTAATTTTAAGGTTGATGGGCTCTTTTTTGAGGAATGAGGCATGGATCCTTTGATTTTTTTTTTGTGTGTGTGTAGTACAAAAGGCTCAATGTGCCATTGCATAAATTCCTTTGAAATTAAAACTGATCAATTGGCTTTAGCCAATTATGCTTATGTTTGAGTTGATCAGTGCTTCTAATCCCCTACACTGATTCTGTTCCAATATTTCACTTTATTTTCTTTGTTTCACCACTTATTTACCTATTCTTGAGCGCTAATGCTGAACTAATCCTTTTTGCCTCCCCACATATCCGTTGTGACATGAGCCTGGCACAGTTTCAATTCTTTGTCCCCAACACACAGCCAAGTAAAACCTTGTTCTCCCATGACTACATGCTACAGTTTGCTTCAAGATCCCTCATATTTCTATTCCTCATTTAATTTTAGTCAAGGGGCACAATATGCTTTTACGTAAGGGCCATCTTACAAATGTATACTGGTAATGCTGAAGCTGACCCTAACTCAAGCCTCTTCTTTTCACATTCCATATTCTTATCTAGTATTCCTATTCTTGCTCGGAGATCTCCATACCTCAGTCACAATAGGTTCACTGAAACCTGCAAGAGTGACCTTTGTGTCCTGATTTATTCAAACATTCCAACTCAAAAGAAATTCTTAATTTACTCCCTTTTTTAGATTTTCAACCCATAATTCTCCTAAGGACAGTCCAAAAATGCATTTGCATCCTATATGGAATTGACTTTCGGGATGGTTGTTGTCTGAATTGCATTTATCTCTTTTTAAATAAAAGCACAGAACCAGACCCTTCTGCCCAACTTGTCCATGCTGATCATGTTCCCCAAATTATACCAGTCTCACCTGCCTGTATTTGGTCCATAATTCTAAGCTTTTCCTATCCATGTATCTGTTCAAATCTCGCTTTCAATATTGTAAGGGTGGCTGCGTTGACCACTTCCTATGGCAGTTCATTCCACATCTAAACTACCCCGTTTGGAGAAAGTTGCCTCTCACTCCTTGTAAATCTTTCTCTTGTCACTTTAAAAATATGTCCCCTAGTTTGTGACTACGCTAAGGAAAAGACCTTTCTCCTTATCTATGCCCATTATGATTATAAGTGTCCATTAAAGTCACCCCTCAACCCCTAACACAAGTTTCAACCTCTCCTTATAATTCAAGCCCTTCAGTCCCAGCAACATCTTGGTAAATCTTTTAAGAGCCCTGTACAATCTAATAATAATCTTCCTGTGGCATGGCAACCAGAACTGTACACAGTGCTCTAAAAGTGGCCTAGCACCCTGTACATCCTCACAATGATGTCCTAACGCTTATATTCAGTGATCTGAGTAATGAAGGCAAGTCTGCTAAACACCTTCAACAACACTACCCAGGGCCTTACCATTAACTCTATAAATCCCAATGTGTTTATTTTCTCAATGCAATATCTCCCATTTAGCCAAATTAAACTCCATCTGCCAAACCTCAGCCCATATGACCGAATTGTTTAAGATCCCTTTGTAATCTTAAACCTACTTCGCTGTCGACTATACCGCCAATTTTGGTGTCATCCATAAACTAACTTACCATGTCTCCTAAATTCTCTTAGAAATCACTTCTATGAATGATAAACAACAGTGGACTCATCTCCAATCCCTGCTGAGCACCGCTGGTTACAGGCCTCCAGTTCGAAAAACAATCCTCCACCACCACCTTCTGCTTCCTATCATCAACCCAATTTTGTATCCAATGGACAAGCTCTTCCTGAATTTCATGTGATCTAACTTTACTGATCAGTCTACCATGTCGAAGGCCTTACTAAAGTCCATGCAGATAATGTTTACCTCTCTGCTGTCATTAATCATTTTGGTTTCATCCTCAAAAAAAAGTTTAATTTAGTGAGTCACAATTTCCGAAGTACAAGGCTTTCTGACGACAAATGGGTGAATAAAAACGTCCAGTTTTCCTGTCATAGTTCTTGTTGTTGGTCACATTTACAGTATGCATTGTGACAGCTGGAACTGCCACTGCCCTTAAGTCCTTGGAAGTGCAAACAAAAGTGAAAATAACCACAAGCCAACTGAGACTTGAAAAAGAGAATTTTATGAAATTCATATCCAACCCTTGAAGGCAATTGGAGCAAGTTCTAGGAGACCACGGTAACATTAATCACAAACTCCACATTGAACCTAGTGACAGAAGCCATAGGCAATAACTTATTAGCTTCCTTTTGAATCCTTGCAGAAAAGTTGTGCTCACAATACAAATAAGTGCAGATTGTGCAAATGCGGACAGTAAAATTAAATGAACAATCAACCTTTGTTGCTATTGGTGCTGTTCATCCAAAATTCATTGTCTGCAATGAGGTGTAGTGAAGTCACCATAGTCCCAGAGGACAATGGGGCTGCTCTCTCATTTAGAGAGAGCAAGACAAACACTGACCACTGGTGATGGTTTAATCTAAGGGTCATCACACTTTGGACAAGGTTGGGAAGGCAGGGCATGTAGCTGGAGATAGTAAGAACTGCAGGAAGTCAGAGTCCATGAAATGTCACACTGGAAAGGGACAGCTGGTCAGGCAACTTTGGAGGAGCAGGAGAGTTGACGTTTTGGGTCGGGTCCTGATGAAGGGTTAGGTCCTGCTCCTCCGATGCTGCCTGACTTGCTGTACCATTCCAGCTCCATATTTTATCGAGGACCTCAAGGTGACCTTGGCTGGTGTTTGAATTGAACCCACATTGCTAGCATCACTATACATCACAAACCAGCAATCCAACCTGGTGAGAATTAGTTCAGTTTGCTTGGCATTGTCTGATATGTTAGTGTCTTCGATCCTTTATTGGTAATCGTCTGGTGTGAACTTAAAGGACTCTTCTAATGTGTTTCTCATTATTTGCCTCTATCATAGAATTATAGAATCTCTCTGTTAAGCCATTTACTGAGTATGGGAGAAAGTGAGGACTGCAGATGCTGGAGAGTCAGTCAAAATGTGTGGTGCTGGAAAAGCACAGCAGGTCAGACAGCATCCTAGGAGCAGAGAGTTGACATTTCCAGCATAAGCCCTTTATTAGGAATGGAAAGGGAGATGAGAGAGAAATACGGGTGGGGCTGGGGGTAAAGTAGGTGGGATGGTTATAGGGAGATGCAGGTGGGGGTAAATCGTGATAGGTCAGTCTGGAGGGTGGAATAGATAGGTGAGAAGGAAGATGGATAGTTTGAGATTGGTGCCAAGTTGGAGGGTTGATTCTGGGATGAGGTGGGGAGAGGGGAGAGTAGGAAATTAGTCAAGGCGATTTTGATGTTGTATGGTTGAAGGGTTCCAAGGTGAAAGATGAGGTATTCCTTCTCCACTTGGCATGTAGCTTTGATTTGACAGTGGAGGAGGCCCAGAGTATGCCCATGAGTGAGTGGGAGGGGGAGCTGAAGTGATCAGCCTCCAGGCAGTGCGGTTGTTTGGTGCATATGTCTCGCAGAACTCCCTGAAACACTCTGCGAGTTTGCGTCCTGTCTCCAGATTGTAGAGAAGACCACACAGAGCAACAGATACCGTAGATGAGGTGGGTGGATGTGCAGGAAAATCTCTGCCAGGTGTGGAAGGGTCCTTTTGGGCCTTGGACAGAGGTGAGGGGGGAGGTGTGGGCATAGAGTTTGCACCACTTGTGGCAGCAAGGGAAGGTGCTGTGTGTGGAAGGTGGATTTGTGGGGGGGGGGGGCATGGACTTAACGAGGGAATCACTGAAGGAATGGTCTCTGTTGAACACACAGGGTTGTGGAGTGTCACAATGCTGGTCTAGTGCAAGGTTACTGTGTCCTTGAGTTTTTTTTTGGAGGGGAGGGGGTGAATTTGGCCAGGCTCTATCATGTCTGAAGTTTGAATGGTTCACTGGGGCCTTGTTGTTTACCCTAACAGTCAGTGCTTCAGGCCAAAAGCTTGAAAGGTCTTTTGAAAAAGGTTAAGGGAGCGTGGTCAGCTTGCTAGCTGTGCAGTTCAATTCAGTTCAGGAGTGAGTTGAGTAAGAGTCACCGGGGAAACTGGAAGCTTTCTCTCTGTCCTTCTGCCCTTATGATTTCAAACTGTAAGTTGCCTATGTCATTGTTTACTGTTTGTGCTAAGGGATGTGTATTGGGACTGTTGCAAGTACTTTCGGAACAGCATCATTTAAGTCTGGTTTGGATCGGGTAAGTTATCCGGTATTCAGTTTTCTGTTCCTTGTGTTTCATTCCATAATTTTGGAAATAAAACTTTTGTTTAGAACTTGGCAGTTGGTCCAGCTAATTTACACCGGGAATATCCACTATACACCTAGCTAAACAAATAGCAAAGTTATGGTCTAGGCTACCTGCTTAAAATGTTTTGAGGGGTCTGGCCTAGTCCATAACAGGAGAGAGATATGTCCTTGGTGGTGGGATCTGTCTGTAGGCAGCAGAAATAGAGGAGGATAATGCACTGTATCTGCAGATTAGTGGGGTGGAAGGTGAGGACTGGGGTGTGTGTGTGGGGGGGGGGTTCTATACTTGTTGTGATTGGAGGGTGAGGTTCAATGGTGAAGGTGCGTGAAATGGAGGAGATGCACTGGAGGGTATTGATGGTCATGTGGGAAGGGAAATTGCGGTTCCTGAGATAGGAGGCCATTACTGAGTGTGGGCAATGAAGATTTCCAAGGACTTGGAGATCCACATGCATGAGGCATTAAGTTGTCGTAGGCAGGTACAAAATATAACCAAGGCAGCTAATGGCACGCTAAACTTTGTGGAGGACCAGTGTTACTGTGCATGCTCCCAACTGTGAAGCTCTCCTGTTAACTGAAACCTGAAGGCTGTGTTCAGTTCTGATGTATGAGGATGTATGAGTGTTAGAGGGATTGCAGCATAGAATTGCTAGAATATTGAGAGCTTTTTCAATGAAGAATGTTGGATTCCATGTTAACTGCTTCTCTATACATATGCTACAATTTTATTCAGCATGTCTGTTTTTATTTCATACAAGCACCTGCCATCTTTTGCTATGAAAGGTGTCTGAACCACAAGGATTAAACTACAACTGAAGATAGAATTTGAAGGTTGAGGTGTTTTGATCAAAGATTTAAGATATTCTGGCAAATCAATAGGATCAAGAGATTATTGCAACTGGTTTGGGAATCTAACATGATGGAACATACATTCTAAAGTTTGGATTCAAACCTTTTTAAGGTGTGAAATTGCTAAGTAGTTCCAAGGAGAAAACAATGATGTTTTCAGGCTGGAATTGATGCAGGGCCAATTGTGTGTTTCCAATTAGCTGGATTTTGTTTACCCAAGGTTGAGGGGGATATGGGGCAAAGATGGATATGTTGAATTCAGTTAAAATCCATCATGACCACACAGTGTTAGCTAAGGCTAGCAGTAAATGTGTTTCTCCTGTTCCTTAAGTTCTGAAAAGACCAATCTATTTCTGCATTATTCTATCAGAGTATAAGTGATGCAGATTGCTTGTATGTTTTTTTTCCATGAAATGTTCCCTTCATGTAAGTGTGTCAGGTATATCAAAAAATACTTGGACAGCAAGATGCCATGAATGTGATGGCAATACAACAAGTATCATGCATTTGGTGGTAAAACTCAATAAAAAAAAAATTTTGAATTCTCATTACTTAATGGTTCCAAGCATTTTTAAGGCTCAAAAACATTCCAAACATCATTTTATTGGTGCATAAATAGCTTTCTTTGAATTTTAATCGCAAAAAGCAAATTAATGATTTTGCTTCAGGGTTAACATGGTCACTTGGATCAATGATGCAGTGCAGAATATCCTTTGGTCTTGAGGTTTATTGAGAGTAAATCAAACTGTTTGGGATCATTATACAGCAAAATTCCAAACTAAAGCCTGCACATAAATGAATTCCCCCAAGCTAAATTACAATTAAACATTTTAGTAATTAAATATACATAAAAACATTCTTCATCCCAAAGAATCTGTCTTGACATGCTATGCTTTTAGTAGAATTTATATTTTCAGCAATTGGTTTTATCTACAGGAGGATATCAGGAATAATGGTGAATCATATGATTCCTAAAGTCTGCTGTTCTCTCTCAGTACCACTTTTTTCCTTACCTGCTCCCCCACAACCCTCTGACCCTGACAGACCAAAAATATATTCAACAATGGCAAGTCCTCAACTGTCTGAGCTAGTGTTCCTCAAATTCTCCACCTTCCAAGTGAAAGAATTTCTCCATCTGTCCTAAACGATTGTAAGAACATAAGAACTAGAAGCAGCAGTAGGCCGCTCAGCCCTTCGAGCCTGCTCCATCACTCAATGAGGTCATAGCTAATCTTTTTGTGGACTCAGTTCCACTTACCTGTGTTTTCACCATATCCCTTAGTTCCTTTATTTTTCAAAAAAGTATCTACCTTTAAAAGCGATTACTGAAGTAGCGCCAAATACTTGCCGGGACAAGGAATTCCATAGATTAACAACCCTCTGGGTGAATAAGCTCTTTCTCAATTCAGTTCTAAACCTGCTCCCTCTAATCTTGTGGCCATGCCCTCTTGTCCTAGTCTCGCCCACCAGTGGAAACATCCTCTCTATTTCTATTTTATCAGTTCCTTTCATAAATTTAAGTTTCTAAAAGATCCCTCCCTCGTACTTCTAAATACCAATGAATATTATCCCAATCTACTCCTGTGTTTCCTCATAAACCAACCCCCTGATCTCTGGAATATACCTAGTGAACTTCCTCTGCACCCCTTCCAGTGCCGGTACATCCTTACGTAAGGAGACCGAATCTGCACACACTACTCCCAGGTGTGGCCTCTCCAGCACTTTGTACAACTGTAACATTACCTCTCTGCTTTTAAACTCAACCCCTTCAGCAGTGAAGGACAAAGTTCCATTTGCTTGTTCTACCTGCAAACCAACTGTGTATCCTGACTTTCTCTGAGCTCTGGATTCACCAGTGGAGTTGAATAATTTCAGTGGCTAACCTGCCACCATCATCCAAATGCCCAGTGTGTCAATGAGATTGCATCTCATTCATTATTTGAAAATTTCCAAGCGAAGGCCCAGTTTATTTGGCCTCTGACAAGTCAGTATTGTCGTCCCAGAGACCACCAATCTGCTAAATATTTGTTCTGTGTCAAAACAAGTATATCCTCCTCCTAGGTTGGCTACTAAAAGTACAAACACTAGTTTTTTTCTACTGCCCTGTACTATTATAGCAACCCTTCCTTACTTCTGAACTCCAATCCTCTTTAAATGCCACCATCCTATTTGCCTTCCTAATTGTATTGCTTGTACAAGAACATCTATGTCTCTCTGAATGTTGACATTAATTTTTTTTTTGTTCTTCTTCCCAAACTGAATAACTTCACTCTTCCTCCACATAAACTTTACTTCACACAGCAAAACACAGGGAAAAGAACTGATTGCAGAAGCTGGAAAACTGAAATAGCTGAGGAAACTCAGCAAGTCTGGCAGCATTTGTGGAGAGAAATCAGTCAAGGGTTCAGTGACCCTTCTTCAGAATTACTTGCAGCCAGGAAAAGGTGGTATTTATGCTGAGGGGAGGAGGAGGCAGTGAATGATAGATGGCATTGAAGCCCAGAGAGAGAGCAGTAGATTGGATAGACGACAGTGTGGATAATGGTGAGCTAGGTAGAAATCTTCTAGGAGAAAGTGAGGACTGCAGATGCTGGAGATCAGAGCTGAAAATGTGTTGCTGGAAAAACGCAGCAGGTCATCCAAGGAGCAGGAGAATCGACATTTCGGGCATGAGCCGAAGAAGGGCTCATGTCCGAAACGTCAATTCTCCTCCTTTGCTGCCTGACCTGCTGCGCTTTTCCAGCAACATATTTTCAGCCAGGTAGAAAGCAAAGCTGCTAACAAGGGCCATCAGTTGGTAAAAATAGGTTGGCTGTGATGAAAGCAGTCCATGTCATGACACAGCCTGGGGTGTGGCGGTGAGTGAAGGACATGGGAGAAGTGTTGAGGCCCCAAAATTGTTGAACTCTATATTGAGTACTGAAGGCTGCAGGTTCCCAAGCGGAAGATGAGATGCTGCTGTTTCTGCTTGCACTAAGCTTCCCTGGAACATTGCAGCAAGCCTGAGACATAAATATTTGCTCGGTAGTGTGTTGAAGTAACCGGAAACTTGGGGTCATGTTTACATACAGAATGTACGTCTTCTGCCGATTGGTTGCCCAGTGTGTATTTTGTAATCCCAATGTAGAGGAAATCATGTTGTGAATACAGAAGACTAAATTGAGTGAAGTGCAGGTAAATTGCTGCTTCATCTGGAAGATGTCTGAGGCCTTGGATAGTGAAGAGGGAGGAAGTAATGGCAGGTGTTGCACCTTTTGTAGCTGCATGGGAAGATGCTAGGAGTGTGTTGGGAGTAGAGGAGGAGTGTGGACCAAGGTGTCTGGCAAGGAACCTGTGGCAGGATGACGAGGGAGGGGAAGGGAATAGGTGTCTGGTGGAAATAGAATCCTTTTGAAATGGATGGCTCGTGGGGTAGATAGTGAGGGCCATTAGAACCTATCGATGTTGTGGCAGGGAAGAGAATGGGGGAGGTCAGCAGTTCAGGAAGTGGCTGGGACGCTGTTGCGGAAGAGGTAAATATTTGAGGACCTCCTGCAGATTGTGGCATTATCAGAATAGATGTGATAGACACAGGAATGAGGAGAATGGAATGGCTCCAGCGCTGATCCTGCAGTGCACTTTCCTGCAGCTTGCCAACTTGTAAATGCCTTGTTCATCCATACTCAATGTTTTTGGCTGATGACTATCCCTCCATTGATATATTTTCCCCAACTTTAAGTGTTAATCTTCCATCTTGTTGTGAACTGACTTGTCGTAATCGTTTTACAGCCTTCTTCACGTGCTCTTTACACCTGACATTCCCAGTGTAATTTTATAATATCAGCTTTGGTTATATTAGTTCATCTAAGTGATGAATATGGACTGTAAATAACTAAGGACCCAGCATTGATCCTGCAGTGCTCTTAGTTCCAGCCTGCCAACTTGTAAATGCCTCATTGATCCCCACTCCGGGGTTCTGTTTGTTATTCATTCATCCATCCTTATTAGTATATCTTCCCCCCCCCACCCCCCAACTCCACCAATAGTTACTTTGCCCATTAACCTTTTTGTGTGGCATTATTATCAAATGCCTCTTGGAAATCCAGGTGTTACAACAACTGAGCGTTTTATCTCCCCTACTAGTTATATCCTGGATTTTAACCTGTTGTTCACTAATTCCTTTTCACAAATCCACTGTCTAATTGTTTTTTGAGCAATTTTCCAATCATTGCTTTTCATTTCCAATGCTTTAAAAGCAAGTTAGGGATGTTATATCAGTGGTTTTCTAATTCACCGGAACATTACCAGAGTCGAGGGAAGTTTGGACATGGCAATCAATGCATTCTAGTATGGACCAGGCCAGACCCCTCCAAAACATTTCAAGAATGTAGCCCAGACCCTAACGTTTCTAGTTGTTTTAAGCAAGTATAAGGTGGATATTCCAGCAGTGATCCAGCTGGTCAAACCACTCCGTTTGAAACAACAAAGAATTTATTTACAGAATGCAGAATGAAACATCAAATGAAAGAAACCAGAATTTAGAATAACATCTATTTGAAAACCCGACCGACAAGATATCCCCCACAACTTAACAATAACCTGTTCTGATTTCCTGCAACATCCCCTTAAACACACCCCTTGGCAAAAAAGGTAAATCCAAACACCGGTTCTTACAGGAGAGGGAGACTACAGAGAGAATCAGCCAGGGATCATTGGCTGAAACATGGGATTTCTTTTTTTCCCCAGCAGCTTCTTCGAGTCCCCAGCTAAACCTAAAAATCTAATGGGGGGGGCGGGGGGAAACCTGAGCTGGGAGAACTGGCCACTCGCCTTTTCATTGTACAACTGTTTTTAAAAGAAAGGTTCCGCTGATCGTGGATTTAGGTAATATCTGTTGGCCATTGTTAAAGTAGCCAGTTCAGACATATCAGCACCTCTGCCTTTATGACCCTTCTCGGGGTAAAAAAAAAGCAGAATAACCTTGTTAAAGGAGCAGCATCATAATCAATGATCGCTGCAGTGATATCCTTTTCAAACCCTTGGAGGTATGTCATCAGTTCCAAGGGATTCTTCAGCTATTATTTCCATTAATCATCTTGCTACATTTGAGCAGTGATTATCTTGTGTTCTCTCTCTGCTCTGCCTCCTACATTTTCTACTGTTTTTCGAATGCATTATATTCTCTGAAGATAGCAGGTACTCTATCACCTTGCCTCCCTTATTAATTCCTTAGTTAGAATCTTGAGGGTGCCGATACTCACTCCAGATTTAACTCTGTTTTTCTTGCTCTCTCTCCACAGATGCTGCTAGATCTGACTGTTTCCAGAGCTTTCTTTTTCCTTTTCATACATTTAAAACTGGCAATTTTTTTTACATTTCTCGTTGGCTTTCTCTTGTACCTCACTTTAACTTTTTTTTTAATTATCCCAATCTTCAGCCCCACTTCTAATTTTTGAAGCATGGTATATTTCTTTCAACCTGAAACTGTCCTTGATATTCTGAGTTAGCCATGGATGGTACATTTTTCTAATCTCTCCATGGAAATAACCTTTTAACAAGAGTTAGGAAATATATCCTTACCTGCCTGCCATTGCTTCTCTGCAGCCTTACCATTTTTAATACATTTAACCAGTTTACTGTAATCAACTCTGTCATCTTAGCTTCATTCTCTTTATTTTGGTTTGAGACACAAATTTTAGACCTACATTTTTCATGTTCAATGTTATGATCTCACTTAGCTCGAGGATCTTTCACCATTCGATAGTTAGCAAATCAAGTCTTAATTCATAGAATAGAATCTCTACAAAGTGGAAGCAGGCTATTCAGTCCATTGAGTCCACACTGACCCTCTGAAGATCATTGACCCTCCACACTGATCCTCCTAGACCCACTCCCCAACCTATCCCTGTAACCCTGCATTGCCCATGGTTAAATCTCCCAGCCTGCATATCCCTGAACACTCTGGGGCAATTTAGCATAGACAATCCACCTAACCTGCACATCTTTAGACCGTGGGAGAAAACTGGAACACATCCACACAGACGCAGGGAGAATATGCAGACTCCACACCAACAGTTGCCTGAGGCTGGAATTGAATCTGGGTTCGTGGCACTATGTTTCACCGCACTAACCACTGATCCACCGTGCTGCACAGGACAAAAATAGATTGCTGGTTGGCTGTTCCAAATTGAAGTATCCAAAGATTACTAAATTGCCTTTGTTCAAAGTGCCATTTTTAAAAAAAAATTTACGGCTCTGCCTAGCAGTGCAACAACTTTTAGGGAGCATTTTAATTATTTGCACCAGGATTTTCTGACCCTTATTTTCCCTAACTTCCATTTGTACTGAATCTAGCTCCTGATTTTCAGCAAATGGTTTCTTATGTTTATCAGCATTCTTTAAAACCATGGTGATTTCTATTTCCATTTTTCAATGCCAAGTGCCCCAGACTATCTTTCTCCTTCCAACCTATGTCCCCTTGCAACTGTGTATCACTATGGCACTTCCAGTAATTCCATTTACCTCTTTATTTTCCCACTGGCTGAAAAGCAAGCCCCTTAGCTGACATGACTGCCATAGATATCGATAACATGTACTTAAATATGAGGTGAGGAAATTCTATGTGGGAATTTGGGGATCGGGAGTCAGGAAGAGTGTGTCTAAAATGGAGGTAATTCTCTCACCCCATAGCCACAGATCAACTGTTCAGCAAATCTCTACCCACAGGTTGAATTGATTTGTGAATGCCTTTATTTTAAAGGCATAATGCACTAATTGCCTGCTGGTTGTCACTGTCATTAATTATCAGAATCGAGAGTGCTACTAGCCAACAGGTCAAAAACACAAGCTATGGAAACAAGGCTTATTTGAGTAATTCCAGTAGGAAGTCAACTGAAATAATTGGATAATTCCATAGATCCTGAAAACTGAGGATAGGTGTCTGGAAACCTAACTGTCCTCTGATCCCAAGCATTTAGCTTTCTCTAATTAGATTAGATTCCCTACAGTGTGGAAACAGGCCCTTCGGCCCAACAAGTCCACACCGACCCTCTGAAGAGCAATCCACCCAGACCCATTCCCCTACGCCTAACACTATGGACAATTCAGCATGGCCAAATTCACCTGACCTGCACATGTTTAGACTGTGGGAGGAAACCGGAGCACCCACGCAGACACTGGGAGAATGTGCAAACTCCGCACAGACAGTTGCCCGAGGCAGGAATTGAACCCGCATCCCTGATGCTGAGAGGCAGCAGTGCTAACCACTGAGCCATCTGCCGCCCTAATCTGCCCAGTTAATGCCAACGTTGGAAATAATTCAACTGATTCTGGGGAGAAGCCCTGTTGCAGATGCTATCGGGCATGAATATTTCTGATTTTATTTTGATTTTTACTTTAGTTCAGGTTTCTGGCATCCCGAAGTTGTTAATGTTCATCCTAATGCTGCTACAGTTTTGTTCGCTTATTTCCTTCCCTCTTTGCCCCTCCTGTTTGGATCCTGAATGAATCAGACTGAACAACATCCAGGTTCTCCTCCAAGTCTGTCATGTGCCTGATATAACCTGTAACTTGTGCCTGAAATGAGATAAACTATGTCTTACTCAAAACAATCGTGGTTTTCCCCTACCAGACTGGACCAAATTGGCTGTGTAGAACCTCCCAGTTCAAGGACAGTGGTAGCATACAAGCCCCCCCCCCCCAATGAGTTGCTAGGGTAGGTTTGACAACACTGAAAACAGCTGCCACACTATACAAATGAAACTCTCTCTAAAGGCAAGAATTCCTGATCTCTCAAAATGATTGACTGAATGAAGGTATGTTTCAATTTAGCAGGAAAAATCCAAAGAAAATTCAAAAGCACTATCTGCTTGCGTGCAACAAAGCCTCTTGGAACATGAGTTCTTTGTTTTCAGGCTAGTGCTGCTGGCCCCTTGTCTCTGCCTCACACAGGAATCTCAGGGCCCCTTTTTCCAAAGATTGATGTCACATAATTAAGGTCAAATCAAACAAATAGAACTTGATTCTCACTACTTTGTCTGGAATGCGGTTCACAGCACACTTCTGTTTTGTGCTAGCGCATCCACTTGACCTCCGCAACCTGTCAGCGGCGACGAGAATGACTGGACTCATCGGCAGTTTATTTCAGAGTATTTCTTCACTTCACTTCAAGTTAAAATAGTGATTCAGTTTTGTGTGTTTTGTTTTTAAACCTTTTGGAGATCCCTACTTCTGGTGTTCCTGGGCAGGAAGCCAGAAAAGTGTGATAATTCAGAAGTTATCATTACAGATTGGGAAGGGAAGTCCGCCACGAACAAATGATTAATGCAAAACAGTGTGGTGGCACATCTGTTTGTTCAGTCCCAGAAGAAAGGTCCACTTAAACAGAAGTTCCTAAGGCCCTGAAGTTTTAAACTGAGCAAGGATCTTCCGGTCGGCCAGTAACTGATGAACAATTCTCTTCAGACATTTATTTCATAGCTACGATTGAAGGGAAGTCTCTCATTGCTACAGTATGTCACATTCAACTTGATATATGATCAGGAGAACCCTTTGGGTCCTCCTACTCTCAGGCACACAACAGAATCGACTGGCAATTACTTAACACCCAGTAGAATTGGGCTGAGAGGTGCTTCTAAATCAACAGTCAAACAGCTACAACAGCCGTGTCATTGAAAATACACTCGGTGCATGCGTTTCATAGCAATACAACTTACTGTTGCATGATATTGTTAATTTGTTATTTTTACATCCCTCCTGTCATTCCACGGCATTGAGTCCATTGGCGTTATCTGGAGTTGATATTGAGATGATATATTTTTCTTCTTTACCATCTGAAAATTGGAATAAAAATTGGTTATTCTTTTCAGTCCAGGTTTTTGACCGTTTGCAGGAAGGTGTGCTTCTGCAGATGCTAAATGATCACAGAATTGGATGTAGTTTTGATACCTCTGCCATAAACTAAGCAATTTAAATATACTGGGCTCGAGCGCCAAGAATAGTCCTGCTATAGTTTGAGTTACTGGGAACTTTATCTGCTTATGCAAGGAAATGAGGAAAAAGATAATTCTATTTATGCAGCCACCCATACCATTTTCAGATGTGTTTATTAGCTTTTTGTGTTGAAAAACACTTTCTTGCTGTGCTTTTTTGATCAGGCCGCTATATCAGTTCTTTAACTACTTCAGTTATGGCACTGAGACTGGAAGTAATTCCAATTCTATGTCTCATGGGAAGTTCACAGCCATCTTGACTCACCTCATAATTTAGATCATAAGACATAGGAGCAGAAATGAGGCCTTCTGTGCCAATGAATTCCACAGATTCACCACTCTCTGGCTGAAGAAGTTTCTCCTTCTCTTCATGCTAAAAGGTCTTCATTTTGCTATAAGGCTGTGCCCTCAGGTTTTAGCCTCTCCTACCAATAGAAACATTTTCCCAACATCCACTCTGTCTAGGCCATTCAGTATTCTGTAAGTTTCAATCAGATCCCCCCCCTCATCTTTCCAAACTCCATTGAGTATAAACCAGAGTGCTCAAACGTTCCTCATCTGTTAAGCTTTTCATTTCTGGGCCCATTCTAGTGAACTTCCTCTGAACCAGCTCCAGGGCCAGTGCATCCTTCCTGAGATATGGGGCCCAAAACTGCACACACTACTCCAAATGTGGTCTAGTTGGCTGTCCTACACTCTGAAATCTACTGTTTCAGCTGGACAGACTTGACATCCTGTTTCACATAATGTATTCATTCAAAAATGAAATCTGCTTGTAGCAGAGGTAACATGACCAGGGCAATTCATAAATTCTTTAATAAACAAAAGCACATTTCCAATCATCCCATTTGTTGTCAACTGATAACAGTGGTGGTTACCTACATCAAGAAAGGATATGGGAGGGACACTTTGTTTCTGATGTTGATCAATTGAGAGCAAGGCAAAGGGGGTAAAATGTGCAGACTTGTTCCTCACCGCAAGAAAAGCATCTGATTTTTGAACATTTATTCTCTGCCACCTCCAAGTACTATCTGAAGTGATGTTGGTGCTTACCCATATATTATTGTCAACAATGCTTATTACATAGTGTAAGGCCAAGGTAGTATGCAAACAAATCTTGAAATGTTCGCAAGGATTAAGACAATGTAGCAGTAAATGAGTGTAATATTCCAACAATTTTAAGACTAACTCGTCTGAATTCAACAAGTAAATCTGTTCAAGTGCCATGGTAGATACTACTGAAGCATTTGCCTGTTAACATGCTAGTTGATCTCAGTTTACAAAAGGTGAACTTCTTTTAAAACTGATAGGATGATCGAGCACGATAAGAATCATTACTAAAGTAATTGGCCCGTCAGAAGCTGGACTAATTTGGTTACTAATAGTGCAGACTGACTGCGTCTTATAGTGACTTTTAGACCTTGCTTGACTTGAAAGAAAAACAGAACTGGTAATATTCAGCTGATCAGTGTCTGAGCAGAGCACTGGAATTCAAATTTCAGGTTGATGAATTGAGAGAAATTAAACTGAATAGGTTTAAGGGCAAAGCAGCTCATGGGAGGGGAAGAAAAATGTCTCAAATAGAATAGCCTACAGGAGAAATGAAAGGAGAAAAACGTTTGTGGTGCAGTACCAAATTAAATGGTAATTATTCTGAAAGGAAATGGTCCTGAAAGATTTGATTCTGAAGTTGCATTAGCTCTACCCAAATGGACATTAGTCTTTGGGTGGAGAACTAATTAGTCTTACATGAGTTTCCAGTGGAAACAGACATGAAATTACTGGCTCTGGTACTTAATGTTAATTGTACCCATTGCTATTGTACAATAAACTACCCATGGTTACAGAAGACAAGTGCCTTTCTCATGTTAGACTGTCTGGTGGTAAATCCTTTGCTGCTGATAATTAGATTGGCATCAAGAAGGATTGGGCCTTTTGGTGCTGGATAATATTTTGATTTGTCTTTGATAAGTTTCCATTCCAGTTCTAAGTTTGTGTTGATTGTTGATTTGCTTTTGTTAGTGTCCTAGGTTGTCTAACCTGATTTTTAAGTTTTATTTTAAGAGTTGAAAGGAAGATCGAGCTCCAGAGGCACAGTGGTAGTGCTCCTACTTCTGAGCTAAAGGCCTGGTTTTGAATCCCACTTGTTGCAGAGGTATGTCATAATGTTTATGAACAAAGTTTAAAAATCACAACACCAGGTTATAGTCCACCAGGTTTAATTGGAAGCACACTAGCTTTTTGAAGCACTGTTGCTTCATCATCTGATGAAGGAACAGCGTTCCAAAAGCTAGTGCTTCCAATTAAACCTGTTGGACTATAACCTGGTGTTGTGATTTTTAATTTTGTACAACCCAGTCCAATACTGGCATTTCCAAATCATGTTTATGAACAAGTTGATTAAAAATATGTACAGCTCAACTCTTTTTTTAAAAAAAATCCAGGATCTGAAGGGGTGCATCATCACCACTGAGAAGGTGTCTGAAAGGTTGATGTAAGTGTCTAGAGATGGCTGTGAACTGTGCCATCCAATGATGTTTAGTTTTTTCACCAACTGCCTGCATCCAATGATGTTTGTTTTTTTCCAAGATCCCAGTGAGACACAGATAAAATGAATCAACAAAGATGTGACTAGAGGAGGTGTTGAATGGCCGGCTGAAGAAAAACTGTTGTAGAAAAGCAAATAAAACCAGTTAAATCTAATGCTGGACGTGCAGAGGGAAAATAGAGAAGGAAAAGGGGGGACAGAGATTGTGGACTGAACTTGAACTCAGATCGTAGAATGGAAGCAAGCCATTTATTAAAAGTATGTTGAGTGGTAAAATCTAGGAGGCAATGTGATTTGTTGTTTTTGCAAAGTAGGAATTAGTTTGAAACTGATATACTGTCAGCATAAACATAGTGCATTGAACGCAGGCACAATTGCAAACTCTAGACCAGAGGTTGTGCTTTATCAGTAAGCCCCTTGAAGTGGGTTTTTGTTTTGCACAGTGTGTGCAGTGCCTTTGGGACATTAGAGACAGGATAGAGCAGAGAGGTCTGGTGCTAACAGCATGAATCCAAAGCTCAGCACTGAGTATTCCATTCACTGATAGAAAATATTATTGGGGCAGTGCCAAAGTTGCTCCAGGCTAAACAAAATTATGAATAGTCTATTTCTCTCTCATTTTAATTTATAATCATCATTATTTCCACCAATAAGCTTACCTTGTATAATTTGTTGAAACGCAGTTGGTGTTTAGATTAGATTACATTACAGTGTGGAAACAGGCCCTTCGGCCCAACAAGTCCACACCGACCCGCCGAAGCGCAACCCACCCATACCCCTACATCTACCCCTTACCTAACACTACTGGCAATTTAGCATGGCCAATTCACCTGACCTGCACATCTTTGGACTGTGGGAGGAAACCGGAGCACCCGGAGGAAACCCACACAGACACGGGGAGAATGTGCAAACTCCACACAGTCAGTCGCCGGAGGCGGGAATTGAACCCAGGTCTCTGATGCTGTGAGGCAGCAGTGCTAACCACTGTGCCACATTAGTCAATGGGTGTATTATATAGGCATGTTGGAGAAACCCTTATTAAATATTGTGCATGTAAATTAATTTCTTCATTATCAATGATGGATGTTGGATCTTGTTTAGGCACTTGCTGGATACTTGGTCCAGCTAGATTCTATCAGCTCAAAATAATTAGCTACTGCTTGTATACAACTCCTGTGTGAATACTTAAATTTCCACTAAATTCCTCGACCTGTATTGCTGCAGATATTAATCCATTTAAAATTACTTGTTCACAAAGCATTCACAGAATGGTGTCGGTGGTATGTATACCATCATTTTAACAGTGAAGGATTTGAGACTAGAGAATGCCCAGTTATGGGTTGAGCCAATTGCCCTCCATTCAGCATCTTGGTTCAAATCTAGCAGAAAGATTGCTGTAAGGAAAATGGCTCATGGTGAGAGATGTGACCAATCTATTTTCTTGTTCAGGAGGTGTCGATTTAAAGATGAGTACTGCGGATAAGAGATCACTTTGCATGGAATCCCGAAAGGTTGAAGCATGCCATAGGGGGCTCAAATTGCAGGGTGGGAGACCTTGTACCTTTGATTTTTGAGTCTGGTCACCAATAATTGACAGATTTTTAATCCCCATCCCCCTGCATTGTACGACACCCCTTCCTTCCCTTTTTTTTAACTTAAGATATATTTTTAAAAGGAATATGATATGTCTGTATTATATAAAATCGCACATTATTATTTAATGTTAAATTGGTTCAGAAAAGTAACTATTTTAGTTTTCCCGGTATTGCCTGAGTTGTAGCCAAGATGTGAATTTGTGGAATTTTCCAGCTCGCTGAAGCTGGATGGTAATGAGGAGCTTTTGACGAATTAGATCAGAGAAAAGCTTACACTTCCTGGAACAATACTTCAGTAACAGGGCCCTGGTTAGGAGAAAATGTGCTGTGAGCTGGCACAAAATATTTAAACCTTATATGTCCAGTGCTGAACATTATCTGTTCATTTAATCCAATGTAAAGTCTGCTGCAAGTCTGTCTGAATGCATGGAAATGTTGAGCAGAATCTTGTTGATTTTCACTTGATCCTTTGGAGCACCATGCCCTTTGATCTTGGACGGCAGTGAGTGACCATGCACAATCTTGAATATGTATTACTGCAGCATTTGTAAACGGTTGGCTGTCTTGATGAAGGTTTCAAAACCAAATTGAAGTGCTCAGATGAAGCAAAATTATTGGGAGAAAAGAAAATGTTCAGGGTGAAGCTTAGAGCAGAAACTATACATGAAGGATAAAATATGGAGGAAAAGGAAAAACTAAGCATGCTTGGGGTTGATTTAAAACCACTCTAAGAAATGTGAAACAGGATCTTTTTGCTATTGACGATCAGCAAGTGATCACTAAGGGATGTACAATCATTCTGGCCACAGGCAGGGAAATCAACAGTAGGAAATGACCTGTTTATAATGCAATGCTGGAGTGTTGTCGCAGATTACACTAATTGCACATGGCAGGCCAGTTAAATCCCTGTTTTCTCTCACTGCATGATAGTGCCTACAACAGACCTGTTTAAAATAGATATGCAGGGGCATTTAGATATTGGCTGGGATAGGAAACTCTTGGAGTGACACTGATCATCCCTCTCCGCTCACCAATAGCTAGAACATGACCAGACTGCTCAATGTCACTGCACTCCTGGTCCTCCCCAATGTTCGTTCTTAATTTATTTGTTCTTTGGATGTCAGCATTACTGAGAATGGAAGCATTTATTTCTCATTTCTGAAGGTGGTGTTGAACTGCTGCAGTGATGTATGTGCAGTGGTGATCAGATGAAGATGCAAGTGTTCTATATAACTTATCTGAAACCACACACACCTTCTGAATCCCACACTCAATTCTATCAGCTTGGATTGTGATCACGTTGAAAAAATGAGTTGGACCAAAAGGGCTATTTCTGTGCTGTACGCCTAATGTTTCTACAGCAAACTTGCAGCTCCTCATGGAGTCACACTTGCGATGTTGACCCCTCTAACTATATGAGTTGGCATCTCTTTCATCCTGGGATGAGGAATGCAAGCTGCTGCACCTCTTATGTTGGAGGAAGCAGCAATATTTTACACATCATTGATCATAGCTGTTCAGTTTTCAACCAAATAAGTGTCACTCCAGATAATTGAGATTCATGATGTCCCTCAGGCAAAGATTGAGGATGGGGTTGAAAGGTGGGAGCAGTCTAGATGATCTCAATTCGAATTGGTAGTAATCTTGGGGATGGAAATTGAGAGAGCTTGGAATTCAGGTGAATGATTTGATTGTCTTTAACATGGTTATCCAGTGAATAGCTGAGCTGTGCAAATCAAATTTCATCCTCAGTCTCTAGTCTAGGTTTAACAAGCGGCCCACAGAAGGGTAGGTTCAGTGATGCTACAGTTATCCCCTGGGTTCAGAATTGGCAGTTGATGACAAGTTATTGCTCTTTTCATTATTCCGTTTCTGTCCTTGGCATAAGCACATGTAAATTCCACAATTGGTATTCCAATGGATGAAAGTGTGGACGAAGTGATAAATATTTGCTGGAATACTATTAATTCTACACATTTCAAACTCTGGAGATAACACGATGGTTTCACGTCTCACTTTTGAAAGTTTGCATCTTTTTTAATAAGACTGTCCCCCCTCAACAAGTCAGGTTTGTATAAACAGTCAGTTTTGTGTCCTGGCATTAATTAACAACATTCTGACTCTGAAGTGAATGCACTGCCAACAGGAGTTCACAATTGGCAAAAGGGTGAGTGTGCTGCGGAACTTGTCTTCAAGGTTCTGAGGGAAAATAATTTGGAACCATTCAGGAACATGGAACCAGCTCTTAGCTTCAAATGTATGAACTAGGGCCTTGCTGAAGCTGGTTATGACTGAGAAATACCTGACCTTCACTTTCTAGATAACTATGTTAACAGTTTGCTGAGTCAGTCATATATTAATCCGCATTAACAGGTGTTCCGGCTTTTAGGCCGTTTCATCTAAGAAGTACCTTATGTGGGATTTTCCAGAAGTGGGAATACTAAGTTAGTGTTATTTTGACATTAAATATGCCTTCGAAGAGGAGTGAGATTCATTCAAACATTTCCTTTGCAATAGAAGCCACATCACTAATGCACTGGCTGTAACTGTAATGAGCATTTACCTTTTCTGTTTTGTGGCAGAATATCGTATTTTGTGGCAGAATATCGTATTTTATGGCAAGCTCAGCATTGTGGTTTCCTCAAATAAAATCGCTGCTGAGGGGAAATTCTTTGTGCACTTGCTACACGACTGCCAATTGTCAATTTGTCCATGCCTCCATGGCTCTGTTTGTTTTGTTTAAAATTGAATATTTATTACATTCCAATATGTGTGTGCATGTATGCATATGCATGCTCCTGTGTGACAAATTATTTTGCCATAAATATAATGTAAAAATTTTGGCAGTGAAATTGAAATAATAGATGACTTGCCAAAAGTTTGGGTTTACAGTACCCAGGTGGATTTTAAGTTTAAAATTATGGTTCCAGTCTGATCTCTTTATGTTGGCCACATGTATGTGGAAATTAACCCTTTGAACATCATAATGGATGATCGTAAAGAGATTTCAGTTATTCTCGAACACAAAAGTCACTGAGAGACTGACCACTTACTTGTGATTACTGTTTAGTTAGTGGCTGTGGCAAAATGACATTTGTCTGACTAATTATGTACATGGTACCAAACATCTGTTTATCTGCCTGAAAGTAGTCAGTCCTGTGGGTGTTTAATCTTAGGAATGCATTTGTACACATACAAGCTCAACTTGGGGTGAAAGTCTGCATGTCACAAATTAAATGCTAAATATTAAGCATACAATTATCCGATATGTGATTTGATGCAAGTATATAAGATGTTTTGTATCCAATAGGTTTTAGTGAATTAAAATGTTTGCATAATTGCCATTTCTTTGTATTTTGCATTGTAGAATTTTAAGTTTTCATATGCTGATCCCTTTCAGCAAAAACAAGATTCTTTTTCAGAATGGGGTTTTTAATTTTGAAATTGGCTATAACAAAGTCAAATTGAGCAGTCACTGTCCCCAAATGTTCTTTTAAAAAGATACCTCTTAGCAATTGTATGGGCAACTCAAGACATTAAGCTCTGGAAGTGAGATCTATTTCAGAATCAACAATGGAACATTTAAAAAGTGCCTCATGTTTTATGAGAGAATTGATATTTGAAATTGCTGATTAGAGATTTTGGATATAAATATCAGAACTTGGCTAGTCTCCTACCTGCTTACCTTTTTGTGCCCAGTGCAGTTCCCACCCGCATAGTTGAATTGCACTAAAATTCCTGCAGATGAAAAATGCTATAGAATTGCAACTAGTTCTCCACTCAGTAATACTAACTCAGTGGAGACATCCAGCATATTTTAAATAGAGGCATTTGGTTGAGTAAGCTCCTATTTTGAAATAGGTTAACAATTATAGTCTACCACTCAGCAATTATAACACTACTGGAAGATTTGATTCTGACTGTGATACTTAATCTGATACAGTCGGAGGATTGAGGTGACTGAAGCAAGAATAAGATGTATACTAAGCGGTTCATCCTTGAGATCCAACAGGAGATTTTTATAGATTCCTCACAAAAACAGCCAGAGCAGAATATTCAAGCTGATACTGCCAAGGCAGACTGTAGAAACTGAATATCGGCTTCATCTTGTATCAAAAAGATATTAAGGAATCTTCTAGTTCAATATTATAATGGTAAAGACACCTGTTAAAGCTGCAAATGTGGAGTGCATCTTGTTGCTTTAGTCCCATAATAGTGATATTAATTGATATCTTGCTATCTATCCAGCTAATTTTATTTCTATAATTGATTCCCCTCCCAATCCTCCATTCTAAACCTTGAAGGTTGTCATCTGATATCTATTTAGAGGAAAGGACCATGCTTCTTTGAAGGCAATGCAAAAACAAGAGTGCGGTTAGTGGGTTGTAAGGCTTTATTGCACTCCATTTTGGAATACCTGGCTGTGACAAAATGACAGACAGTCAACCTGTAACTGTACTTGGGGCCAACATCAGCTAGTGGGATTCTAGTGAATATTATGCAGTGATCCCAGTTAATGAAAATAGTGAACAATTAAGATCCCAGAGAAAAACCTGACATGATGGATAAGTTTTTTAAAAACTTTTGTTGCAATTGGTTGTCATGGTAGCCAAGCAACGAACATATTTGCAAAGAGCTCCAATTATAATGTGCCCAATAAATTTGTATATTTTTGGTTAAAAATCATGTGGGGGGGGGGGGGGGGGAAGGCAGGGATGGAGAGAATATATAAAAAGACAATTTGGCAATATCTTAAACTGCAGAAGGATTCAAACCTTTTTCCTAGTAATATCCTTTACAGATACTCAACCCCAGTGAAGTATCACTTCTTTGCTCTGATTTCTTAGTCTACTGAAGAACCTGCAACTGTTTCACTTGGTAAATTTCTGCACATTCATGAGATGTGATTCTTAGCTTCACCCTGAGGCACATGTTACTTCCCTGAACTTCAAGGCTAGGCTTTTCCTAGCCTTGTCTACATGGACCGTTACAAATGCTTAAGACATTTTTCCAGCTCTAGTCCTGAAACTGCCAACACTAAACTGCCCTTCATCTGGTATGGATCTTTATCCTCTCATCTGGACCTGATTAGGGCTTCTCTCCATTTATCTGTCTGTGGGTCATAAATCTTAAATTAGCAAACACTTAATTATCTGAAGGTGTCGTGTTTGGATATTTGCTTTAAATTGCAATTGTTCCTTGGAGAGGCTGTTTTCTTTTTCAAAAGGTTACCATCACAGAATTGTACGCTGAAAACCCATTTGTCTCAAAGCCAAGTTCCCAAATAAACATACTTTTTAAACCTTAATCAACTGCAATATTCAATATCAATTATGCATGAAAATGTCAAGCTTGCATAATATGTTCCATTATGTAGCATGGAATTTTTTTTTTTGAAGCTCAAAAGAGCTGGACTGGTTATTTTTTTCAAGGAGCATATGGACTTCAAGTGCAAGCCTCTGAGCATTTTTTTTATCATCTCTTTCTCAAAGTAAGGGATTCAGCACCCCCAAATCTGTTGGATTTTGAGTTGGGTGCAATTTGCAAATGTCGAAACAGCCCTCCTTATTTCTGGAGCAGGAAAAATAAATGAAGTTTTGGAATATATTTTTCCTTTAAAGCATAGTGACTTGAGGCTTCATTCTTTTTTTGCTACTGAGAGGGGTGGGCTATTGTCAAGTGAGAGCTTGGGCTGTTGGTGTGGCAGGGGTACCATGATAGCTCAAAATGTAAACTTGACAGCCACACAAATGCAAAACAAAGGGGACCAAGAAAATTCCTTCCAAAAATAGAGGTTTAACTGTAGTCCAAATCAGCAGACTATCAAACCTATTGACTTGTTGAAATGATTGGCGAGAAGACGGAGGACAGGAAAGACATCCAAATCCCCAGTGTGCCTTCCTGATGAACAAGGCTCCAAGCTGACTGCAAGGTCTTGTAAAATTCAAAGTTGATGGGAAAGGGATTTAAAACAAAACTTGTTTATTATACAGTACCTCTCAAACCTTTGGGGCTAGAATTTCTGTATTTGTGTCAGGCAGCTCATCATTGCTAAAATTTTCATTCCCTGTCAGCACAAACTCCTCACTCATGTAAAATATGGCAGTAGAAGGCATGATCTGAAAAAAAGGCAGAATTTTAAAAAAGGGAACTGTTTTACTCCTAGCTCTATCATGCATTTCGACATTTATGTTTTTGGCAAATTATGTACTTTTGAAGAACAATTGCCATTGCAATCTGGGAAATGCAATAGTCAGTTTGTGCATAGCAAGTTCCCACAGAAACATGACGATCAGGTATTTTTTTTTAATTAAGGGATAAATATTGATCAGGACACGATTGAGTGGTCATCTGCTTTGCTATGGAATAGTGTCATGATTATGTGTGAAAGCAGAAGCGCCTCCATTTGATATCTCATCCAAAAAATAACTCTCTCGGTACTGCACTGTATTTGTTGTCTTAATTGTCCTGAAATCCTGGATTAAAACCAGGATTAGACCCTTCTAACTGAGCCATAACTGACACCAAAAGATGTGTGTGCAGTAAGAGGACCAGTTAGTGATAATGGAATCACTATGAATGAAGAAGTTCCAAGGAAGTAAGTGGAACTCTGGTTACCTCAGACGCAACTCTAGCTAGATAGTATATCTATAATTTTGCTGTGGGCTGTGCACTAATATCAGTTACAACAGACTGAATTCATCTGGGACTGAAGCAGATGACGTGGTGATGTTTTGCCTCTGAGTTTGATACGAACGTTTGTTAAACATTGAGGGAAACTGTAAAAGACTTCAGGAAGATGTAAGGGGGTTAAGTGGGATAGTCAAGTGGGAACCAATATACTGTGAAATGAGAAATGAATAATTGGAGCAGTTGCTCATTTGGATAGAACAATGTAGGATGTGGATTGTTAGAGAATACATCATTCTCTGAAATGTAAGGAAGGAGGAAATAAAACAATAAGCAGTTAACATTATTTTCTAAATAGAGTGTAATATACTATAATATACTTTGTGAAACATTTGATTCAGTTCTTAGTGCCAGACAGTTTTACTGAGACTCTTAAGCCAAAAGTGCAGAATCAGCAGCTTGATGAAAAGGAGAAAAGCACTTAATTACTGTGAAAATTTGGGTGTTTGCCCATAATCACAGTCGTAGAGCTGTCCAGCATGGAAATAGATCCTTCGATCTAACTTGTCAGTGCAGACTAGATACCCTAAATTAATCAAGTCACCATTTGACAGCATTTCGCCCATATCCCTCGAAGCCCTTTCTATTCATATACCCATCTGGATGCCTTTTTAAATGTTATAATTGTACCAGCCTCCACTACACCCTCTGGCAGCTCATTCCACACACTAATCACCTTTTGCATGAAAATGTTGCCCCTCCAGGGGTCTCTTGAATCTTTTCCCTCACCCTAAACCCATGCCCTCTAGTTCTAGACTCCCCCCATCCCAGGGAAAAGACCTGTCTATTTAACCTATCCATGACACTCATGCACTGACCCATAAAAGCAAGCAAACAAAACACTGTCTTCACTAACCTGTCTGCCTGGAACTTCACTTTCAAGGAAGTTTGTTCAGCAACACTCCCCAGAACCTTACCATTAAATGTATAAGTCCTGCCTGTACAAAATGCAGCACCTCAAATTTATCTAAGTTAATCCATCTGCCACTTGCCAGCCCATTGGCCTGTCTGATCAAGGTCTCGTATTCTGAGGTAACCTCCTTTGCTGTCCACTACACCTTCAATTTTGATGTCATCTGCAAACTTACTAACTATATCTCCTATGTTCACATCTAAGTTATTGATATCAATGACAAAAATCAATGGTCCTAGCACTGATCCTTGCAGCACACCACTGGTCACAGGCCTCCAGTCTGAAAAGCAACCCTCCACCACCACCCTCTGTCTTCTACCTTCGAGCTTATTCTGTATCTGAAGGGCTAGTTCTCCCTGTATTCCATGAGATCTGACCTTGCTAACTAGTATACCATGAGGAGCCTTGTCGAAATCCTTCCTGAATTCCATATAAATCACGTCCACCGCTCTGTCCTAATCAATCCTCTTTTTTACTACTTCAAAAAACACTCTCACATCAAAGAGACGGCTTTGTACGTGGGGAAAAACTATGTTGACTGTCCCCTAATCAGTCCTTGTCTTTCCAAATACATGTACATCCTGTCCTTTAGGATTCCCTGCAACAACTTGCCCACTACTCATGTCAGCTCACCAATCTATAGTTCCCTCGCTTTTTCTTATCATCCTTCTTAAATAGTGGCACCATATTAGCCAACCGTAGTCTTTCAGCACCTCACCTGTGACTATCGATGATACAAATACTTCAGCAAGGAGCCCTGCAATCAGTTCCCCAGCTTCCCACCGGGTTTTATGGTACACCTGATCAGGTCCCGGGGATTTATCCTCATTGCATTTTAAAATGTCCAATACTTCCCCCTCTGTAATATGGACATTTTTCAAGATGTCTCTATTTATTTCACCACATTCTCTATCTTCCATGTCCTCCTCCACAGGAAACACTGATGCAAAATACTTATTTAGTATCTTCCCCCATCTCCTGCGGTTCCACACACAGATGGTCTTACTGATCTTTGAGGGGCTCTGTTCTCTCCCAAGTTACTCTTTTGTTTTTGTCTTATTGTATTTGTAAGGGAGTGAAGGAACTGAAGAAATAAATACCTTTTTAATGTCAACATTGGATAATTATCCAGAATCCAATCCTGAGAGGAAGTGAAAGCACTGCTGTGAATGTCTCTTCTGTGGGTCTACATCAAAAGAAAATAATGAGAAAGACCAGGAATTATATTGCTATTCTTCTGCATCACTTTGTTTTAAAATAAATGGGATTGTTATTGTGCTATTATTAAACTGGTAAACATTATCCATATCAAACACCCTTTCCTGGATTATTTGGACTCTGACCAAACCACTGTAATGGGTGACTCTGGGCAAGCAACCAATGGTGTGCTTCATTTTGTCAGAAACCCCTTTGCTTTGCTTAGAAAGGATTTGTATCAAGTGGAAAAAACTGAAGTTGTGTACAGTTTTTTTTTTCCCACAAGTGTTGGTGAGATCATATCAGGTTAGTAAGGGATCTCTGCACAACGGTAGAACACAACACTCAAATGTTATCTGTAACTGGTGCAATGTGGTCTATCAGGTTGAGTGACTCAGTTAAACGTTTGAAGAAAAGGGAGCCTCTGGTCAGGATGCAAGATGTTTCCAACATTCTTGGATGTAAGAATGCCAAGGCTGTAGTCAGGTGTCAGTGCTGGATGTTTCTGAATGAACGAATTGTGCAACTGGGGGGGAAAAACATTTAATTGATTTAAATCCATCCTGCCCCATGCCTTGTAAATTCAAGCTAAAGGAAATTGCTGTTATCGCACTGGGCAAACTTTCTTGGTATTTAAGAGGATCTGTTTTTTTCTGAAGCAATTGTCTACTGGTAAATGGGTCATGGGCAGTATGGTGGTTCAGTGGCTAGCACAGCTACCCCTCAGTATCAGAGACACAGGTTTGATTCCAAACTTGGGTGTCAGGCTGGATGGGGTCTTCACATTCTCCCAATGTCTGCATGGGTTTCCTCCCATAGTCCAAAGATGTGCAGCTTAGCTGGATTGGGCATATTGAAATTACTCATAGCTGGTAAGCAGGAGGTTACAGTATACTGGAAGGTTGGTGTGGACCTGATGGGCCACATAGCCTACATGTGCACTATAGGAGTTCTGTAGGAATTTTAATTAATTCTATTTTTAAAATCCTAATGGTGCAGAAAAATAAATTGACTTGGACACATAGCTCTTGACCTGATTTTACACAGCTTTTATGCACATGATAATGACTAATAATGATTCTTTACCTTAGTGCTCTGATATGCTGTGGAACATATATTTGGAGCCTCTCTACTGGAAGCAAAAGTATATCCCCATTGCTTACTTTAGGCTGAACTTTGAGCTGGGAAAGAAATATGGCATCTGGCAAAGAGCTACACATGTTCCAGCCTCTGTGGTATTGGAATCTGTCTGGGGAAAACAAAACCACCACGGGTCATCTGTTTTTGGGAGTTCAGGTCATTCATGTCCAAGAGGAGTGCCCACACCATAAGATTGATGTATCTACACTAAAGCACCAGTTTGCAAGCAATACATGTGCTACCACCTTTGAAAATGCAATTAGTGTTTCTTTCTGCTAGTGCAATTCACCAGAAATTGGTCACAAAATATAATAGAATTTTGGAAGACTAATTAATTCAACATGAATAGAACTTTATCTATCTATCTTGTACGCTAACTTTTGACATTACCACCCAGTTAATCCTCTCTCAAGATTCCACTAATTGTATCTTTTGTAGGGTTTCTTAAAATTGAGCATTATTCAGTGCAGAGGGAGTAAGACGTGTTTAAATATTCAAGAGTTTTAATTTATTGGAAAACTACTTGTTCTGTGTACCAATGTAACTAGTAAAGGTTTTGAATAATTTTTTGAAGTTGTTTAAAATCTAGTTACTCTCAGTTAGTGGACTAGACTGTGCTTTAAAAATGCTGATTTTTGTTTTTGTGATGAACTTTTGTGATCAGCTATATTTGTAAACCTGTGCCAGAGTAGCACTCCATAAATATATCTTTTTTTTTTCAGTGTAAAACAATGGAAGTATTAGAATAGAGCTCCAATTAACGTAATTCACTTATGAAGTTAAGTTTTGCATAACAGACAAGGTAGTGAAGGAGGTGTTTGGTACACTTGCTTTTATTGCTCAGTGCATTTTGTATAGGAGTTGAGGTCACGTTGCAACCATGCACATCATTGGTTAGGCTACTTTTTGGAATGCTGTGTTCGATTCTGGTCTCCCTGCTATAGTAAAGGTGAGAACCTTGAAAGAGTTCAGAAAAGATTTACAAGGATGCTATCTGGTTTAGAGGGTTTGAGCTATAGGGAGAGACTGAATAGGTTGGGGCTATTTCCTTGGAATGTTGGAGGCTGAGGAGTGACTTTATAGAGATTTATAAAATTATGAGGGGCATTAATAGGATAATTTACAGGCCTTTTTCCTGGGGTAACCGAGTCCAGAACTAGAAGGCATAAGTTTAAGGTAAGTGGAGAAGGATATAAAAGGGACCAAAGGGGCATCTTTTTCACACAGGGGATGGTGCGTGTGTGGAATGAGCTGCCAGAGGAAGTGGTGGAGCCTGGGACAATTACAACATTTAAAAGGCATCTGGATAGGTATATGAATAGGAAGGGTTTAGAGGGATTTGGGCCAAATGTTGGCAAATGGGTCTAGATAGGCATGGACGAGTTGGATAGGAGGGTCTGTTTCCATGCTGTACAACTCTATAACTTGCTTACTTGATGTTTTCACTGTAATTTATATCATTAAATATTTCCAGTGTACAAATTTGTGGCTGTTGATAACTTGATCCTTTTTTTCAATAAAGTCTTAATTTGTGATTTCTGACCCTTCAGTCCAAGTGTAAGAACGTGCTGCCTGATGGTGCAAATGAAGCCATGATATAAAGGTGGCTTGGGAATGTCCAGCTCCAGCATCCTCCAATGCTTTATCAATCCCTTCACTCATTCTTTAACATTTCTTACTTATGTACATTTTGCTTGTTCCATCTCTCCCTCTCTCATACGCTCATTCTATTTTGCAACAGCACACAAGCTGTTTTTATTGAGGACTAATGTCCTGGGTTCTTTAGATTGGTCCACAGTTTGGTGGATATGACCATACTGAGTTTGGAGGAAAGCATAAATTTCAGTTGCCATGTCAGTTTTGACTCTTGTGACCTGAATAATATTTGACGATGCAAGTTGGAGCCTTTATTTGTCTATGTACTGTTTGCTTAACACCGCCTCCAGTGACCCATTGACCTTCCCCATAAGTCACTACAACTTTCCCTGAGCTGCTTCCTAAAGCTTGTTCCTCAGGCTGCTTGTAACTCAGTCCCTTTGGTATCTTTAAATTAGCCTCCCCTCCTATTTTCTCCACCCCCTTCTTCCACTCTCTCCAATTCTATTACTCTCTCTTGGCTCCTAAACAATGTAGACAAACTTGCTACTAATTATTTTAGATGGGTGGAATGGGGGGGAAAAATCCTCTTTTGATATCTTGCACTGAAGTAACTTGTTGCCAATCAGTTTTGACGTCGACTTCAAATTGACAAACTATTGTCAAAATTTGTAATGAACGTTGCTTTGAAAATCAACTCTGTTAAAAGCTTTTGAAACATATGGTAAATCGATTGCAATTGACCCCATTTGCCCTGGCTGGTGAAGGAAGTAACAATTTTATCATGCTGAAATCCTCTTTCGTGTTTTCTTTCTCTGGTCCATTTCACCACCATTGCTGTGTGTTCCTCACCATTTAAGCTAGGTTTTGCTTGAACAATGAGTAGATCAAGTTGTAAAAACTATTGGTTTCAAAGGCAGCATTTGGAGAGGCAGCCCTTTAAACATGGGGGGAAAAGCTTTGAGACCTGCCTGGGTTGAGGGCAGACAAAAAGACTGGTGCTGCTTTGCCCCGTTCAACAATGGTGGACATGTCTAGTTCCACTCTACATCCAGGAATGAGATCCCCTCTCCAAGTTCTGTCTTTTTTTTACTATGTTATGCATTGTGCAAACAAAATCTCCGCTAAAGAGTGAGGAATGTACAGCAGGGGAAATAGACAAAAGGGAGCTGTTGAGATGGAGCTTTGTAAGACTGCCACTTGCTATGGCTGGGACTATTGGGTCTGTAGATGCAAATTACTGCAGATGCTGGAATCTAGACTGAAAACAAAACATGCTGTAAGTCACTGGGTCAGGCAGCATTCAAGGAGAGAGAGTGAGCTAATGATTCAAGTTTAGCTGACACTTCAGAGCTGATGTGAAGTGTGGAGGGGGCAGCATTTATTGTCTGTATCAGGAAAGCAGGGCTCTTGAGATGACAGGTAAGGGAATTCTGACCATTCAGACTAGAGTGATTACTGTCTAACTCCGGTTCAATGATTTTTTAAAAAAATGTTACCACTTATTCCTTAAACGACAACTTCTGTGGACCTGCCCACTTAGATTGAGCAGGTGCATCAGGATACAATCCGATATACAAACAAAATGTTGTATTTACTATACTGTGCAAGATTTGCTGCCTGGCTTGCTCTGTTCTTCCAGCCCTCTGCTTGTCTACTTTGAATTAGAGGTTTTTTTGTCTCTATTCAAGAATTGAATGGCAGACCTAAATGTGCCAGGTTAACATCTTGAGCAGAAGGTAGTAATACTAGCAGAGCATTAAATGAATGTCTTTACCATGTTTGATCTTTTGGGAGTCAAAAAAACACTTCAATTTTGCACTTCCATGTGGCTTCTGTATTAAAGAACAGTGACTGAAGGTGATATTGAGGAGTCCATATGCTGCTATGTGTTGTATATTTAGCAACTCTTTATTACTTGGCTGATAGTTAATCATTTACCGATTTGTAAGGGATCCTGTCTGTCATACTTGCACATGAACCAAGGACAAACAACACACTTACACGCTTGGTCCAGCATAATCCATCTTTCCGGTCCAGGTGGTGAAGGAACTGATTCTCCTTGGACCAAAAACAATTGACGGATGAGTTAATAGGTGTCCACAGCATTGACAGATCAGGAAGGTAGGTGAAGAAAGTCTGTCTTGTTAGATGTTGGCACATGAACCTTGGGTTTTGAGCAAGAAATGTATGGATGATGGGAGGAAAAGCTTTCTTTTTAATAAGGCAAGTAGTGATAACTTGGAAGTGACTGCCTGGAAGATGATTGAATATGAAACTATTCTTGATCGGCCTTTGAAAATAAGCCTAGTGGGCTTTTGGGAAAGTGACATTGGATTGCTTCTGTAGGAGTGTCTTGGGCTAAACAGTCCAGACATAAGCTATAATGATTTTGATTATGGTGCAAGAAGCTGAGTGCTTTATTCAAGTTCCATGTTAAAATCAAATGGAGAGCTTTTGATGTGGCACTAGAAGTATCCCAGCAGGCTAAATCCAATACTCTTATGCTGCAAAACTACAAATTAATCCAAAAAAATGCAGCACGGTGGCTCAATGGGCTGCCTCATGGCTCCAGGACCCAGGTTTGATTCCAGCCTCGGGTAACTGCCTGTGTGGCATTTGTGCATTCTCCCACTGTCTGTGTGGGGTTCCTCCGGTGCTCCGGTTTCCTCCCACAATCCAAAGATGTGCAGGTCAGGTGGATTGGCCATGCTAAATTGCCCATCATGTTCAGAGATGTGGTGGTTAGGTGCATTAGTCAGGGGTAAATATAGGATAATAGGGTAGGCGAATGGGTTACTCTTCGGAGGGTATATGTGGACTTGTTGGTCTGATGGGCCTGTTTCCGTGCTGTGTATCTCTATCACTCTGACTTTCCGACGTTTGAAGTGGAACACCAGTCAGGGTATAGGTGCTGGGACTGGGTACTGTTGCTGTACCATGAGACCAGTTGGAAGTAACATTTTTCAACAGAGTCCCTAGATTGGACACCAGCTACAAAGGGTGTCTTTGCACGTGCAGAACCCACTCTTCGGTCTCTCTTATTCTATTTTGGAGCAAGTTCAGGATTTTCGGAAGGTTTGGCACATGTTGTGCCCATAGCAGGTCACAAAAACCCCAGTGAAATGAATGATTAGTTAATGACTAGATTTGAGAATGATATTGATAATATTGTAACCAGGTGCAGGATTGATCTTGGCTGTATTTGTAATAACAAGGGTAAACAGTGATATTGACAGTGATCCAGTAACCAGGTGTGAGAGTGACAACACTGTCTCAGTGGTGGTCCAGAAACAGCTGTGTAGCTGATCCAGCTGTTTATAATACTTCAAGAGACTTAACTCTTGGAAGAACCTAATAGCAAGAAAGGCTATTCAAGTTCATACTTCCTGTGTGCTACTTTGTCATGCACAGAATGTTTTTCTTCATTTTCCTATATAAGACTAGAATCTAACTGAACATTCTTCAGCTGCACCCTTCATAGATGTAATGTTAAACTCCTCCAGGATCAACTTGTTCACTAGAATTAATGAGCCACCTCAGCAGAACAATTGAAGCTATCTATACAACAGCAACAAAACTCGTAAAGGACTACTGTTGTGTAATGATTTTTTTTACTTATTGTTGTGTGTATTTATTACAATTAACAGTGAAAAGTGTCGCCACTCTCTGGCACTATTTTAAAACACAGAAAATAAACCAAAATACAGAATATAAAGCCAGAAAAATAAAACCAAGCTCATCCGATAGTCTTATCTCAATAAATTTAGGTGGACGTTTGGAACAGCTTCTAACTGCTCAGCGCCTCCGCCCCATTGCCATGAGTCTCTGCTTCAACCAAGCTTCCCCATGTGGCTGCCACTAGAACAAAATGTCACTCCTCTCCAGTGCCATCTTGCCTTCAACACCGTCACTACAAAGGTAACTTCGGCCTGTCCGTAAGGACCCTCACCAACCTTGACAGACTGCTTTCTGTGGTGTATCTGGATGCATCAAGGCTTGGTATGGCACCTGCTCTGCCCCGGACTCTGTAGTTTCTCAGAGCCTAGTTCGTCAAGCAAGCCATCCTTCCATCCATTGACTTCATCTACACTTCCTCAGAAAGACAGCCAACATTATCAAAGGCCTCTCCCACCTTGGATACAATCTCTTCCAACCTCTTCCATCAGGAAGAAGATACAAAAGCTTAAACGCGCATCCCATCAGGTTCAAGCTGCTTTCCCGCTGTTATCAGACTTATGAACGGACCTGTCAAATTTCAAACCTACTGTTTTTTTTGTGCAGCTTCTTTGCATTGCTCACTCTGTTCAAACCTTCCTCTGATCTTTTTATGGCATGATTTGCCCATGCTGCTTGCAAAACATAACTTTTCACTGTACATAGGGATATGTGACAATAGTGAATCAAAATAAACCGAGTTTACGCAGGGCCAATCTCACCATTTGTAGCTGCTGTTGGTGCCATGGAATCCTGTGCTTGGAACCAAACTAGCCGATGTCTGGTAGCCTGCGCCTAGGTGTAGGCCTCGAGCCTCAGCTGAAGCCTGGGATCTGCACCTTGCTTGCTGGGAGGCCTCTGATTGTGACTGTGGTGCAGCTATATCTGCTTCATTCTGGCATTGCTCCCCTTTTACTGGGCTGGCGTCACCACCTTCATCAATTATTCTGCACAGTGCCCACTCTGAGACTTTTAAAGAAATGAAGAAAAATATCAACATTTTTAAAACACAGGTGGACGAGATGGGATAACTATCTCACCTATTCACCTTGCTTCCTTTGTGTTTGCAAGCATGATCTCTGAGAATTGTCTCTACTCACATAATTTTCAGAGGGAAATGTACTGCGCTAATACCCCGAAATCCCAAAAGTCGTGGAGCACATATGCCAAATATTTAAATGTCTCCATTTATTTGACTTGCTTCCTGCTGCAAACAAACCAGCACCGTGCACTTGATTTGTTTTTTTTATACCTGCAAGCAAATGTCCTGGGAGATTTTTTTTTGTGCACTTTCTTTAGAAGGAATTAATCATCTTTGCCTTAATTGCTTGTCTGAGGGAGAGTGAGACATTGAATTTCAGATGTACTGTCGCGTGCACGTAATCTTAGTGACAGCATGAATACGGGTTGTAATTCACGTATGAAACAAGGTCATAATGCTCATCACTGGTTGTGGTTGTATCACATAATTCTTAAAGGTATTCAGTTCCTAAGGGAGTAAATACAAAGCTGAAGGATTTTTAATCCTCCAGAATCCTGGGTTATGGGGAAAAGGTGGGAAAGTGGAGTTGCGGATTATCCGATCAGCAATGATCTCATTAAATGGTAGAGCAGACTCTGCTAAATGGCCTACTTCAGCTCCTGTGCCATATTATCTTACAATTTGAAGCTGTGACAACTCGATCAGTGCCTCTTGGCTTCAAAAACACAGCATCCTTTTCACCACAAACGATCGGAGTTTTGGCGATGTCTACAGTCTTGACAACTACAGGAAGGCTGAGCTACCAATTCAGTTTTTTTTTTAAAAAAGACGCTTTGGCTTTTATTCTTGGAGCCTTTGAAGAAATTCATTTTAAAAACACAGGTCGTCCAGTTATTGGTTAAATATTACGTTCAACAATTCCCTTTTTATAATGAGCATCCTGTTCAGCATAAGTTTGATGTAGGGTGTAAGTTTTTTAAAAATATTTTAATAACCAAGTTTACTGAGTTTGAGTTATGAGTTTCAGACATGTACTCTGCACCATTGGGTGTCAAGTACAGTTTTACTTTCATGGAACTGAACGCAAAACACAATATGTAGCAAATACCAAATAAAAATGAAAATTGCCGGCATCCTATGCTGTCTTTGAAATAGAAATACATCCAGCTTTGAGCTCAGTATTGAAGTGCATGCTCTCCTTTTGTGATCATTTAGGAATTACAAAACATTTCTTTATTATTGGTTTATTGGATATTTACCATCAATAGTAACAATTTCTACAAATGATTTATTTTCTAATTATAAGTGGAGTGATTAACATTAATGCTCATGTTCAGTTTTGGTTGTTTTCTAAGTCAACCTAAGTCATTATTTAATTACAAATTGTGATTTTTGTTTTGGCTTGTGCTATAGTACAGGAAATGTGAACTTGGAAATTTAGAAAATTATCATACAAAGCCTTAACACATTTGGATATTCTTACATTTTGTCATTTCACTGAATCCCTTGTTAATAAGCTGATCAATGCTGCTGTTAAAACAGTAGATATGCGATATTAGAAAGGAATATTAACTACTTATTAAAGTTACATCATAACCTTTAAAAGTTCCAAGTATACTTATGCCAGCAGGTATAACATTGTAACAATGTCCAGAATTATGCATGAAACGTTAAATATCTCTGTAGAGCAAAACCGCTTTTCCAAAATCTTTTATTACATGGGCATTTTCACAGCTCTCTTCAACATAGAAGAATTTGATGTCCAGCCAGCTTTCTGTCCAAAAGCTCCATAGGTTCCAAACTTTAGTTTTTTTTCTGGATTGTATCTCTTTTGAGAGCAGTGGGTAATTGCCATCTTTGCGTGTAGACCATAAAATCCTGTCTGTGGCACCAAACCTGATTTCATGTGGAGGAGTTGTGAAGTTGCTGCTCTTAATCAGTGAGGGGGCCAAAATATCTAAGGCTGCACCAGTCAAGATGAAAGACAAGATGTACACAAAGGGCAGTGCAGAGGATCAAAGGCTCAGCTTTGAGGCTTTAGTTGATTCCAATGCCTGTGAAACAATGTCTGGTCTGGATCAGAGGCGTTCTGCTGGACAGACTGCATCAGGTTATGTGCTCGAGCTGCTGATTTGACTGAAGGTGATGGGTGGTGAGAAACTAGACTAAGAAAGTTGTGGTACGATGAACTCTGCACAGACTGACAGATGAGGAAAGTACACGTGCCTTCGTTTCTGTTTGCTTGCTGAAGATTTGAAAAATAATGGATTTAAAAAAATGGCTTTCTCCATGTCAAAAGAGGAAAACACATGTAGTAGTCATGATTTAATGTTACTGCTTTTCTGCTATGAATTCAGTTATTATCCCGGCACAGAGAAGTTGTGTCTCTTGGCATTAAAACTGAAGAAATCTAGTATTGTCAAGCTTTGAGTGTTCTTGCCATAGACAGTTAATTGAATACTGCACAATACAGAATGAATTCAAGGTGTGCAAATTGGAGTTGTATGTGAACAAACTAAGAAACAAAATGTTGATCTATTGAAATTCAGTCATCCAATTTCATCAGTGCACTTAGTACTGTACACTCAGATCAGTTGGGATCATCAGTATTGTGCCAAATATGTATTTTTTTTCTCTGCATTCTCTGTATCTAATTTTTGTCCCAAAGGTTGCTGTGAATGGGTGTTGAAATAATTTCTAAATCCTGGCTGTTCAATTAAGTGAAAATTAAAAACATTACCATTTCAGGAGTACTTTTGAGAGCCACAAAGTGGGACAAGGTCATAGTCATAGAGTCATAGAGATGTACAGCATGGAAACAGACCTTTCAGTCCAACCCGTCCATGCCTACCAGATATCCCAACCCAATCTAGTCCCACTTGCCAGCACCCGGCCCATATCCCTCCAAACCCTTCCTATTCATATACCCATCCAAATGCCTCTCAAATGTTGCAATTGTATCAGCCTCTACCACTTCCTCTGGCAGCTCAGATGTGCTATAAGGGGATAATTGAAAATAGAAAGCTGTGTGGTCTCGCCTTGTGACTTGAAGCATGCAAACATTTACTATGTACCCAAAGCAATATTCCTGGCCAATTAAATATTTTAATAATTTAGCATATCTATTTCTTCAGTCTATATTTGTTTGAATCTCCATAAAATATTTTCAAAAATAAAACTAGTTAATAGCATCTTGTTCAATATCTTCAGTGGCATCTGTGACTAACCTCCACCTTTCTGGAGCCTTTGATACTGACACTGTTGGCCGCCCCCTCTTATAAATTGCCTGTGTGCTCCAGCTCAATGAGGCAACTGTTGTTTTCTTCCACTCTTGACCATCTGTTTGCATTTGGGGTTTCTTCAGCCAATGGCATCTGTCCTCCTGGCCTTGGAATATTACTTCAGGGGAATGCCCCCAGCATTCAGTGTTTGGTTTCCAACCTGTGCTGGAGTCCCACGGTCTCCAGGCTTGCACTAACAAAGGGAGATTGAATTTCTTTCTCTCTTTGTTGCCCTCTTTGAACATTTTTTCTTGACCAGGTATGTAGGATACCCAAAATTTGTTTTTTTTTTAATAAGGGCTTTTTGTTGGATAATGATTCATTTGCTCTCCAGTTGACAATTGAGGGCAGTGTGTCACCAAGCTGGATATGTGGGTGGACAAATGCCTACAGCATGGGGTCCAGTCACATGAGAACATCAGCTCTGAGAACTCAAAACATTAACTCTGATTTTTCTTCACAGGTGCTGCCAGACCTGCTGAGCTTTTCCAACAACTTATATTTTTGTCATCAGGAGCATGTTCATCCACAGTTGGTAGTCCTACCCAGTGCTCCCACTTTCACATCTGTCAGTAGATATGAGCATTAGCTATTTATTGAGCACTAATGTCACTATTCTTCTACCTCCGGCTGTTTGCCCGGTGTCCAGTGTTGGATCTCCCTCTGGTAAAGATTTCAGCCACCAATAGCACCCTTCTCTCTGGCTGGAGACTCGGGTTGAACTTGATGGTTCACAATCTCTGTCCTATGTAACACGTTTCTATTCTAACCTCTTATGTTCTCTCTATTCAACATTTTGTCAAGCAACACTAATATTGTCAGCCTCCGTTCCTTGGTTGTAACTCACCAGACTATTGATGACATCAGGTTCTGCTGTTCCAGAGCTCTTCTGATTGACTGTCTGTCGTCCAACTTCAGTAACCTTCATTGCAAACTTTTGCAGCTCTTAAACCATAGGGGAAGGTCATTCCATCAAATCTCTCACCAATGATGGCTGATATGATAATCCTCAACTCCACTTTCCCGCCTCTCCCGCCTCTCCTGGATTCACTTTTGGATTTGAAATCTGTCTATCCCATCTTCAAGCCCTATTGCACCAAGTCCTACTTGCTCATCATATCTGCTGTCTGACCTCCTTCACTTCCTAGACCCCTAACTTGACTAATTTAAAAAATCTCCTCTTTGTTTTCAAATCATTTTAATGACCTCATCCCTCCCCATCTTTCAGCCTCTTTAAACCTTTGTAAGAACACTTGAATTTCTGGGCAGCTATCTTTTCACATGTCTTTCCCCTCCCACCCCCGCCAAACTTCAAACATGGAACAGTGTTTGACTGTTCCATCTTGTCTAATATTGCATACTGGCAAGAAATCCTAATTCAATAATCTAAAGCACTGCATTTCTTTGAAAACTGGAACAAAATGTAAAACTAATTTGGCAGACATAATCTTTGTGACTATGCCAGTGCCTTTCATTTCAATGTTTATCTGACCTGATGGAGAATGAAGAACTATATAATTCATGCAATTTTATGCTTGCTATGGATGTGCTTTTTGTTAATGCACAACTGAATCCAGAGTTGCTGTTAACTGCTGTGTGTTAATGGTTAACTAGCTTTGGTCACAGCATGGGGTAGGTCAAACAATAGAAGAAAACGCCAGTATTTCTTTTCTCTGAATCGAAGCTTAAAGTTCAAATTTCTTTTAAAGCAGGATGGCAGAGATGAGGCTAACCACTGAGCCACCATGCCGCCCTTTCAAGAATATGGACACATCTGAGGTGTGGCAGGATATGAGACCAGGAACAGGCAGGTGGGACTAGCTCAGTTTGGGAACATGATTGCATGGACGGGTTGGATCGCAGTATGTGTTTCCATGCTGCATGACTGTGAACCATCCAGTTAAAAAGAATGAAAATTCCTACTCTAAGCACAAATAACAGGTTTTTTTTTTTGCAGCTTTGATAATGCTGGGGTGAAGAGATGGAAATCAGTTGGGGCTGTTCCCAATTTTTCTTTCATTCATTTGTGGGTTGTGGGCATTGCTGGATGGTCAACATTTATTGCCTGTCCCGAGTTGCCCTTGAGAAGGTGGTGGTGAGCTACCTCCTTGAACTGCTGCAGTCTGCTTACTGTGGGTTGACCAATAATGGCATTAGGGCAGGAATTCCAGAATTTTGACCCAGTGACAGTGAAGGAATAGCGATACATTTTGAAGTCAGGATGGTGAGTGACTTGGAGGGGAATTTGCAGGTGGTGGTGCTCCCAAGTATCTGCTGCCTTCCTAGGTGGAAGTGGTTGCAGGTTTGCAATGTGCTGTCTAAGGATCTTTGTTGAAATTGTCATCCACGGATCCCTGATGAAACTGGGTGCCACAGTAATATTGGTGGGAATGGGATTGTATTGACTGAGATGTTCTCCAATGTGAGTTAGTTTTGTCTTTGCCCCACGTCAACTAGAATGTTATATCTTGGCAGCTGTGGAAGCATACCTTCAGTAAGACAGAGGCGAATGCGGAAAACAGCTGGTCACAATGAAATTGGTCTTCCTTCATTGCTTTAATTTGTGTAGCGTGTGTGAAGCCATATGGTTGAGGAGTGAGAGAGGCAACTCATGAATTTCCCTTTGTTCTTTGAGAAATGAACGTTTTTTGTTTTTAGGTTAAATATTATTTAAATGGGTAAACAAGTTATTGTTTAGAGTTCAAAGCAACCATTGGCATTCAGATTTATTATTCTTGGTGTGAAACTCAGAACATATTTTTTTCCCTTGGGCTGCGACAGTATGGATTAGCTTTTTCTTTCCCTGAACAAATGGAACACAACATGGAGAAAGTTTTTGAATTAAACGTTTGAGGAGATTTATTGTCAAGTTTTTTTTTTGGCTTCATCTATAACGGGGGAGTCTAATCACTTTTTACTTCGCCGTCCAATATGTCATTGCAGTCATGGGTGTCCTCCAAATTCTCACGAGCTTTCACCCCTCAATGCCAGAGCAGGTCGGAGGTTGCGTCTTCTGACAAGAGCTCCTGACTCTTCAGTGGAAGGCTCCCGAAAGCCAGGGCTGGGGTTTCACGTACTGGGAGCAATGGCTACAATGGAACTGCAATCAAGTTATATCAGCAGTTCTCCCAGTCTAGTAGACCAATACTCTCAGCGCAAACCCCACCCCAACACAGTCCACTCTCTCTGAGGGGAGACAACCATTTTTGAAGCCTTGAGATGAAAGTCAGAGTAAAGGGAAAAAGTTTAGGAAGCACTATTCTGTGCTTCTGCAACATGAACAGGGCACAAAACGGGTGCACTGGAATTATGCTCTGCAGCTGCCTGTATGTACACTGCAGTACTTAACTCTGCATAGTCCAATGCCAAAGGATTTTGCTATATTGACAATCCATTTATCAGTACTAGTAGCAACCCTCCTGCCATCATTGTGCAGGGGCTGCAGTGCCTACTATCTACAGTCAAGCCATAGCAACCTGACTGTGACTTCCTTCACATGTTCTTTTCAGATCTGTGATCCTGTTGACTGTTTGAGACACTGACATCACTGTTAGCCTCAAAGAGCACAGTCCTGGCATAGCCACGGTTTGTCATGCCTCCATTTCCGTACAGTCAACATCCTTGAACTCCATAAAACCATCACCATGTAGATTGCAGTGGTACTAGGAGGTGACGTATCTCGGACAACAGGGGAAGCTCCATGAATGGTGACCATGCCAGTGACACCCATGATACAGGAATAAATTTTTACAAATATTGACTGTGATTTCAGACCTGGGGCCAGTGCCTTGCACAGGGAAATTCTTGAGCTGCTGTGTATTTTGTTGAGTGGGGCACATAGCCAAGCAGAATAACTCAAGGTCATTCCTACAAGCTGCCAGGAAATGAATGACCGTGATGAGCCCTGATCGATTTCACCACCTGGGAAACCACCTAGTCTTTGTTTCGCAGCTCCTGAGGAGACGGGAAATGTTTGTAGTGTGAGGAACCTCTGGGCCCTTTTTCTTCCGGCCCCATCACAGACCAACCCAAGCAATTAACTCATTAGATACCCAAGAGAGTTTTGGTAAAAAGCTCATTAGCTTTGGATTACATTATTTGTTGGATAGTCAGCCACAAGATGGCTCTAATTTATTAACTTTTTTTTGGATTAATGTTTTTGTGATTCATGCAGGCTGGAAATGCCCAGCAGGATTGGCAGTAGCTATGAAGGGAATAATGTCATTTACATTTCTGATCAATGAGCCTTCGTCAGAAATATCTCACTGTCAGCCAGTGTTTTTATCATTGCTCTTTCTTTTCTCAATCATTCACAGGACGTGGACATCACTGGCAAGACTAGTATTTATTGTCTGTCCCTAACTTGCCCAGATGGCAGTTTAAAGTCAAACTGTGTGTTTGGGGTCTCATTTAGGCCAAATAAGGATGAAAGTGGCATTATTGAACAAGATGGGTTTTTCCTGACAACAGGCAATGGCTTCAAGGTCATCATTGGACTCTGAATCCCAGATTTATATTGGATTCAAATTCTGCCATCTGCCTTGTTGGGGTTTGAGCCCTGGTCCCCAGAACATTATCTGGGTCTCTGGTCTAATAGTTGCGTGATAATGCCACCAGGCTGCCTTCTCCCCTGCAAATACTATTTTGACAAATGCATTATATCTGATTTTTGAAAGTAGGTTATCATGAATAAGCTGTACCTTTTTTGCAATTGGTCACATGAGCTTTTGTTTTATATAGACTGTTTCTGATTTTTGCTTCCCAAGTTGTTTTGTCGATTTAATAGTCTACATGTACAGCAAGATCCAGCAAACATCAATGACTTGTATTGCCAGGCACTGTTTGATGAGCCTACCCTCTTAGAGGTAAAAAGCAAGTGTCCTTTATCTAATATGCCAGCCTAAAAAGAGGCACCTCTTGACCATACAATGCTTCCTCAGTACTGTATTAAGGTGATACATAGACCTGTTTAGTGGTCTGGACTGGGTCTTGAACTGTAACTGGGTGACTGAGGCACTGACAAGCCAGTACTTGCAATACCATGAAGATCAAGCAAACACCACAAAGAATGTAGTACATTCTCACCACAAAGACAAAAATCTGCCTGATATCATCAACACTCCATATCTGACTAAGCACACAAAATTGTTTTTATATCTCAAACCAAACTAATTTATTAGTCACATTCTATCTATCTCTCTTCCCCTCCCCGCACACTTCCCCCATACAAATGGACTAACCATCTTCTACTTTATTCGGAATTGTATATTCTGATTCTTTTGGTTACAAATTAAAGGTTTGTGTCGGAATATGCTGTTTGTTTGTGTTTAAGATTGATATCTCAAGGCCCAGAAAGCACTCGTCACAATATTAGGGAAGGGAAGGCAGTGATTTAATAGTAATGTTGGGTGATAATCCAGACCTGAAAATGTGTTGCTGGAAAAGCGCAGCAGGTCAGGCAGCATCCAAGGAACAGGATAATCGACGTTTTGGGCCTAAGCCCTTCTTCAGGAATGAGGAAAGTTTGTCCAGCAGGCTAAGATAAAAGGTAGGGAGGAGGGACTTGGGGGAGGGGCGTCGGAAATGTGATAGGTGGAAAGAGGTCAAGGTGAGGGTGATAGGTCAGACGGGGGTGGGGGCGGAGAGGTCGGGAAGAAGATTGCAGGTTAGGAAGGCGGTGCTGAGTTCGATGGATTTGACTGAAAGACCTTCAAGGAAAATAACACCAACTAACTTTCCAATAACAGAATGGGAGAACATCAGAAACAGGGGCAGGCCATTCACATCCTAAGCCGGCCTTGCCCTTCACTAAGACCAGTCTGACCTGCTCCAAGTCTCAAATCTTCCTCAATGTCCAAGTCTACTTGAGCACTTTCATAGAGCACAGAACAAAGAACAGTCCTGATTTGAAGATGCTGGTGTGGGAATGGGGTGTACAAAGTTAAAAATCACACAACACCAGGTGATAGTCCAACAGGTTTCATTGGAAGCACTCGAGCTTTCGCAGCATCGCTCCTTCATCAGGTGATAGTGGAGGGCTCAATCCTAACACAGAATTTATAGGACAAATTTGCAGTGTGATGTAACTGAAATTATATATTGAAAATTTGATTGTTAGCCTTTCATATGTTAGAATACCATGATAGTTTAATTTCTTTCATATGAAAATCACAAAACCTTTTTTTTTAAAGTTGCATTCTCAGGTTAACTGCTAACAAGAGCTCGACAATATGGTGACGGTGTTGCCTCCCTGTGTTCTCTCTCTATGCCATGATGTTTAGATTGATTCTCATCTAAAAGTGAGATAACGGAGTTTTACATGACTTCATGCAGTTTTTGAGCTCACAGTGCTACAGGAATGCATGCAGTTCGGACCTTCATCCCTCGACGTTGTGCCATTTATCTTCTCTAAGATCAGACTAACCTACATGCTTCCATTTACTTTGTTCCATGTGCCTATCTAAGAGTCTCTTAAGTTTCTCTCACGGAAAAGGTGGGGGGGTGCGGCCAGTGTTTTTGCGGAAGATGGATTGTTCCACATACCCTACGAAGAGGCAGGCATAGCTGGGGCCCATGTGGGTGCCCATGGCTACTCCTTTTGTTTGGAGGAAGTGGGAGGATTGGAAGGAGAAGTTGTTCAGGGTGAGGACCAGTTCGGTCAGTCGAAGGAGGGTGTCGGTGGAAGGGTACTGGGTGGTACGGCGGGAAAGGAAGAAGCGGAGGGCTTTGAGTCCTTCGTGATGGGGGATGGAGGTGTATAGGGACTGGATGTCCATCGTGAAGATAAGGCGTTGGGGACCGGGGAAGCGAAAATCATGGAGCAGGTGGAGGGCGTGGGTGGTGTCCCGAACGTAGGTGGGGAGTTCTTGGACTAAGGGTGTCAGGACCGTGTCGAGGTATGCCGAGATGAGTTCGGTTGGGCAGGAGCAGGCTGAGACGATGGGTCGTCCGGGGCAGTCAGGTTTGTGGATTTTGGGCAGGAGGTAGAAGCGGGAGGTGCGGGGTTGTGGGACTATGAGGTTGGAGGCGGTGGATGGGAGATCTCCCGAGGTGATGAGGTTATGGACGGTCTGGGAGATGATGGTTTGGTGGTGAAGGGTGGGGTCATGGTCAAGGGGGCAGTAAGAGGAGGTATCTGCGAGCTGGCGTTTGGCCTCAGCGGTGTAGAGGTCGGTGCGCCAAACTACTACCGCACCTCCCTTGTCTGCTGGTTTGATAGTGAGGTAATCCAGACCCCAAGGAAATGTTCCTCGCATGTGGATTTGAATTTCATAAAACGTTACCCTAACGGCAGCCTTTGTTCACTACCATAAAAACCTATCTGTTTCTCCAAGGTCCTTTTTTTTTCTTAGGGAAGAAAATTTGCCATTCTTGCCTAGTCTGGCCTATGTGTGACTGCAGACCTTCAGCAATATGGTTGACTCTTAACTAATCTCTTGGCATTTTAGGGTAGGTAGCATCCAATGATTTAATAATTACGGTTTTTTTTGGGAATCCTAAATTGCTGTGAGTTGCTGAAATGTCATTACCCGAGGGGCCATTGGTTTCTTACGCTGGCCAAAATGGTGATGTCTCCTTCTCCCCATTCCCATGTTGCACTTACCCATCAACTCTGTCTTTGCTTGCTTGTTTTGGACCCAATCCAGCAGCATCTAAATGAGGATGTTGACCATGAACCCTTTGCAAATTTGTAGCGTTGTAATGACCAAATATTCTGAAAATCTTCCATTTTAAGGAAACTGTTAGTAACTTGTCTGTAGGGATGTGGAAGCAAATGTTAATTTGACTTTCTACCTAAAAATCTAAGCAAGTACTCCCACCTCCATTCCCAACATCGGTGAACATGCCCACACACTTCCTGGTCTTGGTCTCTCACTGGTAGTAGAAAATTGATCAGCCGTGCTCTCTAACTAAATGGGGTTAATTGGTCTCCTCTTGGTGAAATGTTTCTGAATAAAAGCTGCCGAGATTTGGTCTTCAGGGAATGTGATTTACCTTGACTTTTGAGCAAAATATTAGGTTCTCATCTTCCACCTTTTTTAGCATTCTGTGAGTCAGACACTATCAAAGGACTGTAGCTATTACTCATTCGTGGTAAAAACCGAGGGGTTTCCTGGAGTCTGGTTTGAGTAACCGTCTACCAGACAGTGATGCATTCAGTGAAGGGATTTCAGCTTCTGTGGTTGTCTCGGCAAGTTACAGTAGGCTATGTGGTACCTGAGCTGTATTTCTAAAAGGGAATTGGGCACTGATGGGCAATGCTTTTTTATTTTCTCCAAAATACACATTGCTCTGCAGGTATTCACTCCTTTGTTAGGATACAAATACACAACTTCCTGGTGTTCTTCAGTAACCCAACATGCTTCAAACAGAATGTTTTACTTCTCAAATATCATTTGTTGTAAACTTTCTTTTAATGGGAGGATTGGCTAGCTCACTGCAAAATAAAGCTATCTTGTTCTTCAGTTGTATTTATCCAAGAATTTTTAAGTTGCTGTTTGAAGTATTTGGAGAAAATAGAGCAAAACATTGCTTTCAGGCCCCCTGAAGAACGGTACAGGTTTGAGCTGTGTTCCCTTTCACGCTGGCAAAGTGCAAGTCTTGAGTGGAAGCTGTTACTTCACAGCAGACAGACCTAGACGAGATTCTGAGAAATCTTTGCTAAATGTGCTGGAGAGTTTATGGTGTCAGCCTGGGGGTTGACCCGGCACCTGACCTCCATCTCCCTCTGGATTCCCAAGGAAGAAAGTTAAAAAGGGAATCTCGCCAAAGTATTCCCCATCAAAAAAAAAGTGAAATGCAAAACATGTTAGCAAAGGTTTGCTTTTTCTCCAGTGCTCCCTTCTGAATGTCCTTTTTTTCCCCCAAGAATGAGTAATGTCTGTTTGACAGGCAAGTTATGGCCAATAATTTTTCTTCTGAACCATGCGCCATGCTGAGCTTGCCTGTTGCTCACAAATGAGGCATGCAGTTTGAATTTTTTTTTAAAGTATCAGTTGAAATTTGCACCTTAAACTTCCACAGCACCATTGTCTTCCAGGCCACTATGAGTTAGCACCTGATGTCTGTGCAGGCATTATTTTTGAGAAGGAAAGCATGTGCATTGTGACTATTTTAGAATTTTCTGTTGATTGTTGTTTCTTCTGCTTCCTAACTGATAATCCAACTTTTCCTCCCCTTGTTCCCACCAAGACTATTCGCAACCTGATGGTTGAAGAGAAAACTGTTTGATGTTGTCAGGTTGCAACAAGATTTTAAACAAAGCCACTGTTAAGATTAAGTTGAAATCCTTTCTGACTATCAGTAGTTAGCTAATGTTCTTGGTTTAATTAGTCTGATTCCTCATGCACTGATTCTCCTGATTTCATTTTTTGTTGTTTATAAAGCACTGACTTCAAATTCTTGTCAAATTACATACCAAAGCATTTGGAAATCTGAAGTGGGATAATAAAAAATTGTCTTCTGGCTTTCATACCAACCCTATTGACGCAGAAATTCATAAAGTTCCTCCAGTGTGGAGACAGGCCCTTCGGCCCAACAAGTCCACACTGACCCTCTGAAGAGTAACCCATCCAGACCCATTCTCCTATATTTATCCCTGACTAATGTACCTAACCTACACATCCCTGAACACTATGGGCAATTTAGCATGGCCATTTCACCTAGCCTGCATATCTTTGGACTGTGGGAGGAAACCAGAGCACCCTGGAGGAAACCCACTCAGGCACTGGGAGAATGTGCAAGCTCCACACAGTCACCCGAGGTTGGAATTGAATATGGGTCCCTGGCATGAACACTAAACACGAAGCACTGAACCACTGTGCCGCCCCTAAATTTTGATTTTTTTTTAACAACGTCCATGCACTGTCTTGAGATTTAAATCAGTGTGTGAAGTAATTTTTAATTTTACTGTAATTTTCTTGCCTACAAAATGTTGTTTGGAACCAAACGTTCAACAGTTTTATTGACTGATCTGCTGTAGCTACTGTATGTTTGCCTATAATTGTGCATTTATAATACTGTTTTCCATCCTATAGCCGAGTTGTCATAGCCCCAGGAGGATCTTGATGTGATGCTCTTGAACACTGACTTATACCTTTTTTAAGAATGGTCCTTCCTGCTTATGGTACTCTGTGCACCTTGAAGACGTTCAATAGAAATAGTTTGGCACCTGCAAACTCGATTCTACCAACAGTTTCTTGGCCAGTCTCTCACTCTTTATAAGACTTTAGTTCATCTAAATCTCTGTTGCCCCTATCATGTGTCACTCAGCCGCGATGTTTGTGTTAAACACACACGCACTTTTTACCCAGCCATAGTATAAACTATAGCCTGAGGAGCTGGCATCAACATGCAGCTTAAATTCAGCTCTGGAAGTGCCACTGGGCTTTTTGTTTTCACATTGCACTGATCCTACAGTGTTCAAATTCAACGCTACTGCTTCTGAATAGAGTTATTTTCAAAATGTTTTTGTGACCCAGAGAGCCGATGTCATGCTGCCTCCTAATGTCCCTCGCACATGTTTCCAAAGCAAAACTGAGTGCATCTCAATTTTGTGCTGAAAACTTTTCTGTTCTATGACAATTTAGCGATGTCCCATCCATGCAAGAGTGAATTGTTCCTGAAGTAGTCACTTTTTATTTTTATACCTGAAATAGTGCTAGTTTCTTATTACACTTTTTTTGGCTTGCCATTTATGATTAGTAAGCATTGCAAGACTTCAGAGCAAGGATGCAATATTCAATATCATAGCAATGACTAATTTTTATCATTTGGTCGTCTTTGCTCTTTGACCACTTTTTGCACGCTCAGAACGTCCGTAATGACAACTATATACTTTTTTTTTAACCCTACTATAAAGCATTTTGGTGCAGTGTAACCTTTATTTTCTTTCAATTTCTTCCCATCGGGGAGAGTTTGTTCTCCTCTACTAACTATCATTGGCAATAAATAGAATGCAGAATCTTAATCCAGTCTAATGTTGACTTCAGCTGACATTGTAAAATCTCTTGGAATTGCTATTTCATATGACGGAGTGTGACTTTAAGACTGACTTAGTTCTCTCCCTCTGAGATGAAAAGTGGCTGCCAGTGCATCAATGATGAGAGAAACTTGTGAATCTCTGACTTTCATTTCTATAGTGGGTGTTAGAGTTCTACCTTCAGGCTTATTACTCATTCCCTGTGTAGTTATTCTTGCTGGCTGGTTGAGCACAGCTCTTGATATTCCTGCTGCTTAATTATACATCATGTGACATTGGCATTTGAGGACTTCCAGACTCCTGAATTAGCTTTAGATCTGCTACAATGCATCCCGTGACCAAGTGCTTTAATGTTTGCTTGCTCCTGCATCTTGCCTGGATGCCACCAATTTTCCCACACTTGGAATGGAAATGCAGCATTTAAATGTCTAACAACTACTGTGGTGACAGTACCATTCAGATTTCTGACTTAACTTGTTTGTATACTCTGCCAGCTCAGGAGAAGAACTTGTTTGCAATTTGCCTTTCTTTGCCATTTCTGTGTCTGTGGCCATTTTCTGTATCTCACCCTCCATATCTGCTTCATTTCCCTCTGTTTAAAAAAAAAAGCAGCCTGTATTTTATTCTTTAGGCCTCCTGTCTATAAAGTCTAAGTTTATTACATAACCAGAGTGTTTCTTTAATTTAGGAATGTATCAACAAGCATCACTTGGAAACTGCTTTCTTTTGAGGAATGCAGCCCTTTTACATGCAAGTTATTTCTTGGTATTACCAAGATTTTGGGATTTTTGTGGGCAATATTGGCTTGACACAATCTCAAAAGCAGAATGTAATATTTGAAAGACATTTGGACAGCTACATGGTTGGGAAAGGTTTAAAGGGATATGGGCCAAGAGCAGGCATGTGGGATTAGCTCAGTTTAGGAAACCTGGGTGGCATGGACAAGTTACATCCAAGGGTCTGTTTCTGCTGGCTTCATTGTGGTGAGGAAAACTTACATCCTCGTGTCTGTTTTACTTATCGTGTCTGGCTTACCTGCAGCCAGATATGAACCAAATATTTCTTTAGTGTCCCTTTTTCCATCATGTACCATACTGATTCACTAAAGTACGCACTTAGGAAAAATGTTTCACACTGTTCATGCTTCCTCAAATTTGAGCTCAAAAGTGTCACAAAGTTATAGTCACACAGCATAGAAACAGACCCTTGGATGCAACTTGTCCATGCCAACCAGGTTTCCTAAACTGAGCTAATCCCAAATGCCCATATCTCTCTCAATCTTTCCCAACCATGTAGTTGTCCAAATGTCTTTCAAATGTTACATTTGTACCAACATCTACCACTTCCTCTGGCAGGCAAAAGTGAGGACTGCAGATGCTGGAAATCAGAGTTGAAATCAGAGTTTAAATCAGTGGTGCTGGAAAAGCACAGCAGGAATAGACGAAGGGCTTTTGCTCGAAGTGTCGATTTTTTTCCTGCTCCTTGGATGCTGCCTGACCTGCTGTGCTTTTCCGGCACCACTCTGATCTAAACCCCACTTCCTCTGGCAGTTCATTCCATACATGCACCACGATCTAGGTAAAAACATTGCCCCTCAATTCCCTTTTTAAATCTTTCCCCCCTCACATCAAACCTATGCCCCTACTTTTAGACTCCCTACCCTGTCTATTCACCTTATTAATGTTTATAAACTTCTATAAGCTCCCCCCGAGCCTCCTACACTCCCTTCATTTCCTCATTGCCCCTCAATTCCCTTTTTAAATCTTTCCCCCCTCACATCAAACCAATACCCTACTTTTAGACTCCCTACCCTGTCTATTCACCTTATTAATGTTTATAAACTTCTATAAGCTCCCCCCGAGCCTCCTACACTCCCTTCATTTCCTATATGAATTGTAGAAAAAAATGCCACCCCAAACGTATTGTTAACCTTTCGTTGTGTATTACTCTTTAAAACCAGTGTGTGCTTGATATTTACTTAAATTCATTTACATTTACCCAACATGGAGAGGACAATATAATGAAGTGCTGAGACCTTACAAGATGCTCCAGCTGCTAATGTTTTGCATGCCATCTTGATGCTAATTTAAATTAGAAATGTATATTTCATAGAAACATAGAAGAATACAGCGCAGTACAGGCCCTTTGGCCCTCGATGTTGCGCCAATCCAAGCCCACCTAACCTACACTAGCCCACTATCCTCCATATGCCTATCCAATGCCCATTTAAATGCCCATAATGAGGGAGAGTCCACCACTGCTACTGGCAGGGCATTCCATGAACTCACGACTCGCTGAGTAAAGAATCTACCCCTAACATCTGTCCAATACCTACCACCCCTTAATTTAAGGCTATGCCCCCTCGTAATAGCTGACTCCATACGTGGAAAAAAGGTTCTCATGGTCAAACATATGGGTGGCAGTAAAACTGTGGGCATAGTTTTGTCTTAAAAATGTCTTTCCAGTTCAGAGCCTGGAAGGTCTTTCTAGAGGCTGCAATGCTTGACATTGTAGCAACAGGTTAATGTAAAATAAATGACATTCAGTTATGTTAATAGCGGGCTTTCAGTGTGTGAAGAATGAAGTACAATCCATTTGAAAGTTGTCTTTTATTTGCAGTCTACCTACTTGAGCACTGCTGTGGCATGCAAATGTTTGGCAGCTGTGAAATCCTGAGGAAGGAAGTCTTTGTCTTTCTGAACACCTGTGTGATGTTTTAACTGCCAGATGGGAGCATGCATACCAGTCTTTGCGAGTCTAAGAATTTAATTTTCAATTGTCACTTGGCAAACTCCCCATCTGGTTGGTAATGATGTCTACTAAACACTGCCTATGTTTCCCAAATAATTATAAACCAGCTGTGCGTTACTGAAGTTTCTAACCAAGAGATACTAAAACTCATCAAATTCAGGAATGTCACTGGCTATTCATTGCTCTTCACTGAGAGGGTGAGGCCTGAATAGAAAAAATTAATTAACTTAGTTGTTTCTGCATTCTTCCCCCACCTACCTTGATCTATCCAACCTCAACATGTTTTATTTGCAGAATATAGAAAACATGTGGATTTTTCATGGCAAGCCCCAGATTCCAGATCTGTGTTGTAATTTATCTTAAAAGGTATGAAATTTCCCCTCCCAAGGGATCAAATGTCCTCCTCACATCCATTCAGCCCTTTTCTTCCATCTATCCCATGTAAATTTGAATGTTGAATTACTTTCTGCATCCACCACAAACCTGGACGTTAATTCCATTGTGTCTGTCTTATTAGCCATTCTGATTTAAATCTCTTCTGTTTAATGTGCATTTGCTGCCTTCCTTTTCCGGCCCACCAACTACTTCATTGTACCTGATTTGAATCCATTCCTCCTTCATTTTAAATGTCATCTACGTTTTCTAATGATGGAGGACCTGATTCAGCTGCTCACATCTGAAACCTGGATCATTGCTGAGCGGAATCTCTTCTGACATCCGTCGTAACCACTTTAACTACTGAGAAACTACCTTTCAACGCTTAATTACTGCTTCCTATCTCCTAGATGGTTTACATCTAATCTGCCCCCTTCTGTATTAATTGTCTAAAATAGCCTTCTGCGTGCTAACTTGCTGAGGGGCTCCTAAATAGCCATGTACTCCACATCCACTGCATTATTCCCCCCATCTATTATGTCTACCATTGTCTCGAAGAACTCTATAATTGGGTCTATTCATTGCCATCTTTCTGAAATTCTTGGCTGATTTATGAGAGATGTATCTTTTGGATTTTATCATTAAAGCTCTCATGGTTTTCCCTGCACAGTTGTTAAACTGACAAGTCTAATTGCTCAGTAGCTTTTGTCTCATCTCATTGAAAATGGCTGTAGGTAGAATACTTCAAATCATTAAATTGTCAGTGTCAAAAATGGCTGCTTGACAGGCTGTGGCTGCACTGGTGTCTCCTATTACTACCTTATTTTGTTGAACACTGTATTTCTAATCAAATAATCACCCAATGCCCTCTTGAATGCAAAATTACAAAATAATTACCTCAATTTGCATTGGGATATTGTGGCTTGAAACTAACTATTGGCTTTACTACTTGTGCCACGCCAACCCATGTTTGAAGTGTCCATTCACCCCAGCTGACCTCTGTTTGACTAGAATTACCCTATGACTTGACCCGCCTGATCCAAAACCAGGAACTTTTCTGAATTTGCCCCCCTTAGAGCCAGGACCATGCCAGCTTTGATGCCTTGTCCCTGAATCAGATTTAGCCCTTGCAGCACATACACAACCATCCTCGTTGGAACCCGAAAATCTTCTCCAATTTCTTCCCACCCACTTTCCTCCGCGATGTATGGATGTGTCAACCAGCACTTTGTCCTCCTTTTCAGTTTAACCAACTTTGCTCATACTTTCACAAAAGCATAGCAACTGCAAAACCATTGATTGGGACCTATCTTGGCTGCAACAATAATAGTTATTGACCAGCCATATCAAAAAAAATCTCCAATTCTTCTGTCAATCAATATATAACAGTCTCCAAAATGAAGTGAGGCAATCCCACCATGCTATAGAGAGTTTGGAACAAGAAGTCTGAATACACTTGTTCCTCCCAAGCATGCTATATTGACCACATGCCACATCTTTCTACTTATTTATCGCTGAATACTAAGTTCCTCTTGCAAAAGAACTGAAGCAAAGTACTTGTTATGTTACTTTGGACATAGATTCATTTTCCCTCATGATTGCTTGGACAGCACACAGGGAAGTGGTATATTGCTGGTCTGGTGACCCAAAATTCCACAAATATTTAGCGTCACTAAAAATAATGGTAACTACCAGATTGCTGTAGAAAACCAACCTGTTCGCAAGTGTCCTTTAGGGAAGGTCACCTCTTGTCTTTACACTGTCTAGCCTATTGGTGTGATTAGAATCACTGTTAGTGGTTCACCTGACTGAAGTGACCAAGCATATCACGAGTGCATCAAGCTGCTACGGCAGTGTTCACCCATCACATTCTCTAGAGAAGCTAAATGCTGGCTTTGTAAGCCAATGTCCTAAGAGTGAACTGTAAAACAATACAAAATTCACCAGTGATGTTGTGGGTGTACTGTTACTACAATAAGCCCGTTGATCTTGTGAACAGCTCTTCCAACTGTTCAAAGTAAATGGGAATGGACCAGAAATGCAGCTTCCCACCACCATCTACACAACACATTTTCCAAAGGTCTGGTTAGTATGTCCTTATTCCAACTACTGGCTGGTAATATACTCTAAACTCAAACAATTTAAATTCAAACTGAATCAATCCAGTTAAAAATCACACAACACCCGGTTATAGCCCAAAAAGTTTATATGGAAGCGATCTAAACTGTGCTACAGCTGTCAAGGATGTTCCCTCAGTTTTGTAGTCAGTGCAGTTTATGATGGGTGGAAGCTGAAAGAACCGTCAGAAGTACTTGGGGAATGCTGAGTCCGGACATGGTAAAGACAGGCACAGGTCATGTCAACAGAAGCGCAGAGGATGGCGTGGTTGGGTATTCTTTGTAATAGCAAGAAAAACCAAAGTATGGGGTGAAAAGCTGAGCTTGTTTTGAGTACCAAATAAGGTGGTGCTTTTTATTGAGTTGTGACATCAATGCTGATCCTCTAATACTTTATTAGTTTCAGTTGTAGTATGTTTGAGCCATTTGTATGTTCCTGAATATCTATACTGTGCATGATTTGATAGTGCAGCAAAGCTTTTTCTATTCCACATTTGATGTTTAAAAAGCAATTTTTATGAATTTTAATGGTCCTTTTTGTAAAAAGAGAAGTGTAATGGAAGTAATAACTTTGCCAACAGACTTATTCAATTTGACTGATTTCTGGATCATGAATGTTGAGAGAATCTCTGACTTCCCAGTCATGAAGCAACAGTTTGTTATTTAGCTCACTCACAGAAAACTCAGTTTAAAGAATTATTTTGAAAACATCTGTGAAATTCTATATTGCCCCTCTTAGTACAAACTAGGCACAAACACTCTGCACAGCACAATGATGTGGAAGTGCCTGTGTTGGACTGGAGCGGACAAGGTCAGAAGGTGCACAACATTAGGTGAAAGTCCAGCAGGTTTATTTGAAATTGTAAGCTTTTGGAGCAGTGCTTCATCAGCTGAAGTCACTTCACCTGATGAAGGAGCAACACTCTGAAAGCTTGTGATTTCAAATAAATCTGTTGGATTATAATTCAGTATTGGGTGACTTCTGACTCTGTACCTAAAAGCTTTTGTTCATTCAGTGCCACCTTTTACTGAAATACCTCACTCTGTAATTTGAACAAGAGGATGATTTGGGTTCTGTAAGCCCAACCCTAGTGTTTTCTTGTACATTTTAAAAGGTCATATCTAATTTAAACCTATCATTTAAATTGACATCTAAATGTTCCATTATTAAATCTTAAAGCTTGCACAAATACATCATTTTTAGATTTAACCGGACACAGTTTCTCAAAGCTGAAGTCAAATAATAACCATTTCTTTAAAACATAAGCATCATTAGGCCCCATTTGAAGTAACTAAGCCCAGTAAATTGTGCTGGCACAAATTTGTGTGCGCACTCTAAGGAACACTGGGATTGTTGAGGTTCCAGAAGCAGATGCATGTGGGATGGTTGCGGGTTGCTCCTTTTTGACTATTCTTGTATTTCATGTTGGGAGGTGCGAGTGGGTTTGAAATTCTTGGTTTCTTTGTTGTGATCAGATATTGTTTTTGTCACCACAGAGCTACTGACTGTTCACAGCAGTTGACAGATTTGTGGTTAATTGCCATTTTAACCATGGCTGGCTCTCAGCCGTGTCTGCACACCAGAATATAATCATAAAGTTGTCTGCAAATCCGGGAAATATTTTGCATGGTACTATGCCTGTTTTCAAACAAATTAAGGTCATGGTCCTACAGCTTGAACCACAATATTTGATGTAAAAATGTTTGCTATTTGTACTGGACACGCTTGCTCACCATTACTACATGTATACTGTAGTACATATATTGCTGTCCATGATCTCTTGAATTGCTGAGCTGATACCTCGACATAAAGGCATGGAGTAAGAAAAATCCATCAACTCGTTTTACCTGCTGTGGCACCTTTTACAATTCGGAGAGTCATCATGCTAATTTGATTATTCAGCATAGCTATATGCAAAACCTTTAAAGAGCCAAGTGTCATTCATGGAGAGCTCAAAATTGGTTCAGCGAATTTCTTTGCATTCTGACTGATGCCCCTCAGTGAAGCCAGTGTTCCATGGAGAAAGGAATCCTGAGTCAAGGAGTGAAGAAAGAGCAAGGTTTTTGCAACAGTGAATGGAACGCAAAGTGCAGTTTCTCTCATTGCTGTGCAACTCGTCTGTTGGGTTTCTTTCAGTTGTGTCTTCCAGAGTGTTCTTTTTTCTTTTTTAAAAAAAAACTTTTGCTAGTCTTTGAGAAGCTTTTCCAATAGCCCGGATATCAATCTGGACAGATTTGGAGTTTAGTTTCCTCATGAAAAGGTATGAGGCGATTCATTTTGGAAGGAGTAACAGGAATGCAGAGTACTGGGTTAATGGTAAGGTCCTTGGTAGTGTAGATGAGCAGAGGGATCTCTGTGTACAGGTACATAGATCCTTGAAAGTTGCCACCCAGGTTGATAGGGTTGTTACGAAGGCATACGGTGTGTTAGCTTTTATTGGTAGAGGGTTTGAGTTTCAGAACCATGAGATTATGCTGTAGCTGTATAAAACTCTGGTGCAGCCACATTTGGCATATTGCATACAGTTCTGGTCACCGCATTATAGGAAGAATATGGAAGCTTTGGAAAGGGTTCAGAGGAAATTTAGAACATAGAACATAGAAACATAGAGCACAAAACAGGCCCTTTGGCCCATGATGTTGTGCCGAGGTTTAATCCTAATGTAAAATATGGTAACTTAACCTACACACCCCTCAACTCACTGCTATCCATGTGCATGTCCAGCAGTCGCTTAAATGACCCCAATGACTCTGCTTCCACCACCACAGCTGGCAACACATTCCATGCATTCCCAACTCTGTGTAAAGAACCTACCTCGGACGTCTCCTTTATACCTTCCTCCTAATATCTTCAAACTATGACTTCTCGTACCAATCAATGATGCCCTGGGGAAAAAGTCTCTGGCTATTGACACTATCTATTCCACTCATTAATTTTGTACACCTCTATTAGGTCTCCTCTCTTCCTCCATCTCTCCAGAGAGAAAAGTCTGAGCTTATTCAACCTTTCTTCATAAGGCAAGCCCTCCAGTCCAGGCAGCATCCTGGTAAACCTTCTTTGTACCCTTTCCAAAGCCTCTGTATCTTTCCTATAGTAGGGCGACCAGAACTGGACACAATATTCCAAGTGTGGTCTCACCAGGGACTTGTAGAGCTGCAGTAAAACCTCGCGGCTCTTAAACTCAATCCCCCTGTAAATGAAAGCCAAAACGCCATGTGCTTTCTTAACAACCCTATCCACTTGGGTGGCAACTTTGAGGGATCTATGTACTTGCACACCCAGATCCCTCTGTTCCTCCACACTGTCAAGTGTGAGACATAAAATAATCAATCAGAGGGTTAGATAGGTTGGAAAATTAGAACCTTTTTTCCTCTAATGGCGATGGATGGAATGAGGGGACATTGCTTTAAATTGAAGGATGATAGATTTAGGACCAATGCCAGAGGTAGTTTCTTTACTCAGTAGTAAGGGTGTGGTATTATTCCATACGTATTTCCTGTATTGTCCTGTTACTTAACCCAGCCGATTCTGGATGTTCTGCTGCTTGTCATTCGTGTATCTCACCACCTGACCTGCTGACCTTGGATGAGATGTGCAAGGGAAGTGAGTCCTGGCTGTTGCTATGACATGCTGTCGCCGTGGGCATCCCAGCATCTTTCAGCTACACTTTTCAACTTGCTCCCTGGAAATGGTGTGCATCGGGAAAAGATTTGAGGTAGGGTAAAATATTCAGTTGTGCTGATATAAATCAGGGGTTCCCATATTTTGGGGGTCACTTTTTTTGAGAGTTGAGATTTTGCCATTGGAAGCTCAAGCCAGCCCTGGGTCTCAGACTGTGTTTTAGTGGCCGTGGTACTCCTTTCTTAATGTTCACTCTTTTTGTCTCAGACATGCTTAATCATTTGCTTCTTTCAGGCCTGTAAGAAGTTAGGGGAGCTCTTGTGATTTGGTGGCAGTGTACCTCCCATGGGGATAGGAGGTCCAGGTTCAAGAACCATCCAACCCTTGACTTATATTGCAATATGTCTTAACAGGTTTCAGAAAAAAAAGTGTCATCTTGTTGCTCAGGACAAACCCAGCAATTTTAATTCTTAACCTCTCCCACCATGTGCATGCATCTGCGCGCACACGCAATTTCAACAACAGTTTTCACGCTGGGTTGTACAAAGTCTGAGGCATGAAAACTGAGTCACTGCAGCAAAATAAACTTGTGAAGTATTGTGCTTAACTGATAGATAGGTGACTTTGCATTAAAAGCAATAATATGATGAACAGGGAATGCTGGAATCCAGGTCACAAGCTGTTTTAATCCAAGCCCACCTTCTATTGTGATGTGTAGCTTCAATCCTCTCTACAATGGTATGAATAACAGCTATCCTGCAATTAGAAAAATGAGTAAGAATGTTAGAATTCAGAAAAGAGTGACATTGCCTCACTTTGTGCTGTTGCACACTGAATAACTGCACACTAATACTCAACAGTGAGCCATCATAGCTGTAGCCATGTTGTGCTCTACAATAATTTCAATGAATGTGGTACAGCTGAAGGGTGGTGAGCTGCTTTGGAAAATGCAGCAGCATGTTGTGATTTATTTGCGACAAATCTATCAAAATTAACACCCGAGTGACTTGCGTTCTTCCCAATCCTGGAGACAGAGTTTGAGTTGCATTTGTCTGTGGGAGCTGGTCCTTATGGGATTGCTCCAATACTGCACTTGTAGAGGAGGCCAAAACAGAACATACTCTTTTGTTAATCAGAACTGGCTCTGCTTTGTGTGCAGCCGTTGTTAGCCCCAAGTTGTTGTAGAATCAACTAACTCGATGTGAAAAGTCAGAACACAACACAGAATTGTGGTCCAATAGGTTTATTTGAAATCGCAAACTTTCAGAGCATAGCCCCTTTGTCACTTCATCTGTGGACTCGATTTGATGCTACTGTCTCGTGTACTTAAGTACAAAAGTAAAGAAGTACAATATATACTTCAATGTTGCCACAGAAGGCATAATCTTAGTACAGAGACCTAGGTACAGAATCTTAAGAATAAGGTCGAAAGAAAGAACAAATTTAAAAGTTAAACATTGCAGTAATAATAGTAAAGTGAAAAACCTAGCAAGTAAGGTCGAAAGTCACACGCTGCAGACCTTCTTATTTTTAAGTAGAAAATAAAGAAATAAAGCTGGAAGTCCGACTTAAGTGCTTAGCTATGGTGGGACTGCACTTCAAGGTATCACCTCGAGACCAGAAGTTCATGCAGAGGCCACTCTGGGCTGAGAGTCTGCCTTGCTGGGTCTGCACTGATGTAGAGGCTGGGAGAAGAAAGGTGAAGGAAAGAGAAGAGGGGAAAATAAAGTGGAAATGGATGGAGCAGACAAGCTTGCGATCCTGACCAGAGCAGTTGCCATACCAGGTCATTGGATAGTATGCTTTCAGTGATGCATCTGTAAAAGTTGGTGAGGGTCCTTATGGACATGCCAAATTTCCTGAGCCACCTGAGGAAGAGGAGGCATTGTTGTGCCTTCTTCTCCGTTGCATCTACATCACTCAGAAGAACTTAATGCTCTCCACCCCAGCTCCATTGATATCGATTGAAGTGTGTTCTCCTCCCTTCCTTCCTTCTGAAGTCAATGGTCAGTTCTTTAGTTTTGCTGATGTTGAGAGAGAGGTTGTTCTCATTGCACCAAATCACCAAGCCCCCTCGCTTCCTTCTGTATTTTGATATGCAGCCCACTATGGTGGTGTCGTTAGTGAACTTGTAGATGGTGTTCATTCAGGATTTGGCTACACAGTCGTGGGTGCACAGGGAGGACAGTGGTGGAGCTAAGGATGCATCCCTGAGGGGCTATCGTGGAGGAGGTGCAGTTACCTATTTACATTGCTTGCGGTCTGTGGGTGAGGAAGCCGAGAATCTAGTTGCAGAGGGTAGAGCCGACATAGAGGTCACAGACTTTTGAGAAAAGTCTAGATGAGGATAATGGTGTTGAAGGCAGAGCTGTAGTCAATGAGCAGGAGTCTGATGTGGATGTCCTTGTTGTCCAGATGTTGCAGGGCTGAGTGCAGAACTCATCAGATTCAGCCCCTTAAATTAAAATTCACATTCTGTATATAGAATCCCTACTGAATGGAAGCAGGCCATTCAGAACACTGAGTCCTTACCGCCCTTCTGAAGAACATCCCATCCAGATCCCTCACCTTTACACTATCCCTGCAATTCTCATGGCCAATCCACCCAGCCTGCACATCCCTGGACAGTGTGGCCAATCCACCTAAAGTGCACATCTTTCAACTGTGGGAGGAAACCAGAGCACCAAGTGGAAGCCCACGCAGACACTGAGAATGTGCAAACTCCACACAAACCGTTGCCTGAGGGTGGAATCGAACCTGGGTCCCTGACGCTGTGAGGTAGCAGTGCTAATCACTGAGCCGACCAATGTAAGATTTGAAACGTTAGACCATTTCTGTCATATATTTTCCTTTTTCTGTGTGTCTGGTTTTTGGATTTGCAGTGTTTTTTTTCACCTTTTTTTTTCTGCATGTCTTTGCTAGTTAGAAATGTTACTTCAGGCAGTGAGCCACTTCAAGCAGTGATGTTGGCTGAGATTCACCTTGATTCTCAAATAAGAAATATAGCTTTTGTACCTGTTTCCAAATAAAATCAGCCTTGTAACCCATCCTGCTCATAAATAACTAGACTACAGCGATTCAAGGGAAATTTGGAGGTATTAACGATGAGAGAAAGTAAAATGAGAGCAGTTTTCACACGGTGGGTGGGAAATCAGAGGCCATAGATCCAACTTTGAACATTAACAGACTTTATTGTACATAACTACTTACAGGGTATGGTTAGAGAGGTCATCTTCCCTGTAACCTTTGGTGTCATGTGTTCTGGCATCATTGATAAAATTCCTTTTCACATGCTCAGTTGCTATCCTTATTGTAAAGGTATAATTAACCCTTTTACTCCACAATAGGTTAGTGCTGCAAGCATAAATACACCACCCCCACCATAGTGTGGACATGTGACTGCTTCTAAAGTGAAATCATGCCCATACTGTAAATGAGAACTTGGTCGAGCTTTGTGTTTCTGACCACAGTGCTGATAATCCATTGACTTTATAGAATCCCTTCAGTATGGAAGCAGACCATTGAGTCCACACCGCCCCCTCCAAAGAGCAGACGCACCCCTCGATCCTATCCTGCATTTCCCATGGCTAATCCACCCAATCTGCACATCCCTTGATACAGTGGGTAATTTAGCATGGCCAATCCGCCTAACGTGTGCATCTTTGCACTGTAGGGGAAATCAGAGTATCCCGTGGGAACCCACACACACACTGGGAAAATGTGCAAGCTCTACACACAGTCGACCAAGGATGGAATCGAACCCAGATCTCTGATGTCGTCAGGCAGCAGTGCTGACCGTTGAGCCACTGTGCTGCCCTGCTTAACATCACATCATGCCAGCAGCACAGTGAAATTCATTTCTGACTTCCTATTCAAACCATCCTGTGCCGTCTGATTGTGAATTGCACATTAGTGTCAGCTTGGATCAGTAGGTTCTTGGTTTAAGTCACACTCTCGGCATTTTGGACTGGTGCTGCAGTGTGCAACTGAGATGGTGTTGTGTGATCAGAGTGCCATCATTTAGATCAGATGTAACTTCAACTGGTATTGATTTTAGTATAGTAAGCGATGCAATGCACTCGATTGGCTTGGAGTCACGTCCTCTAAGAAAGTAATTAGAGGGGTGGTGGAAAGCTTGATCTCCGTTTAGTATTTAAGAAGCATCATTCAAGGAGGGAGAGATGTGGCAATGCTTTTAGGTTGCTTGTGGAGGTTCAGGGCAGAGGGCAAGATAGGAGGAGTTTCCCAACTTAAGACTTTTTGAATCACTGTCCTATCTGTCACCAGGTGAATTTAAAGGGTCACACTGCCCGATTCAGTAAAGAGAGTGGCTGGTCTTCCTGGTGTCCTGGTGAACATTTTTCTCTCAGCTGTCACTGTTGAAAGACATTAAATTCTGACTTGGCTAATGACTCTGTTTTACAGTCATGGAACTCATCCATACCAACCAGATATCCGACACTAATCTTGTCCCATTTGCCAGCACTTGGTCCATATCCCTCTAAACCCTTCCTATTCATATACCTATCCAGATACCTTTTAAATGCTGTAATTGTACTAGCCTCCACCACTTTCTCTGGCTGCGCATTCTATACCCACATCACCGTCTGTGTGAAAAAGTTGCTTCTCCAGTCCCTTTTAAATCTTCCCCTCACCCTAAACCTATGCCCTCTATTATTGGACTCTACTACCTCTGGGAGGAGAAAAATGAGCTTGGCTGTTTACCCTATCCATGTCCCTCGTAATCGTAGTGCTGTGGGACGTTTTGCTGCATTCACGTGGACAAACCTGTCTTTTTAAAAAAAAAAGCACGTGGTGGTCTGCAGGCTTCCTGAGGATGTGGAAGGCTCTATGCAAGTGTAAGTAGCTATTGGACAGTGATTTTAGCAAAAAAAAACTGACCTCCCAACTGACTGTGCACCATTACGCTGAGTTAGGTTTAGATCCATGTGTCTTCTGTGTTGTATCACACTGGTCCTTTTGATAATTAGCTGTTGAGAGTTATCAGGTTTCACCAAGAGCAACAATGGTTTTGCTATAAATTGGGACACCGGAAATAAAAATCCTATTTCAGCTGCTATCTGTAAATTGACTGCTATTAATGGAGATATGTAGGAACAGAACTGGCTTATTATTTCCCCTCCTTGATAGAATTGCCAACACAAAAGGGTCACTATTGAAATGATGAATTGCCTTTTGGAAAGTACAGAAGAAAATTGGAGTAAAAATCAAGTGATCAGGCAATCTTTTTGTTTAGTAATTTGGTGCATGAAGGATGGTATCTTCAAAGGGAAAGATTTGATTGGAGGTGATGAAAAAGGCTTTGGCAATAAAGTATAATCACTTGATGTCCTTTATTAAACTTGTTTCTATTCATGATCACTGCGTCAATATAACTGTTGCTGCTTGTAGTGTTGATGCTAATTGAACAAACCACAGTTACACTGGATTTCAAAACCCAGCAATACAGAAATATACGCAGAATGCTGTGGATGTTGGAAATCTCAAATTAGCAATGAGCTGGAGAAGTTCAGCAGTCTGTCAAGCGAGAAACAGTTAACCTTAAAGTCTAGTATGACTCCTCTTCAGAACAGAGCCAGCAATACTGTACTGTTTAGCATAGGGATATGCTGCCAAATGCTTTCTGATGCCAGTATATGTCTCATGTTGCTGCCTCATCATTTTAAATGGTGCTGACCATACAGATACTTGCAGTGCTGATGCACAGTGAGAGCTCTCTCATATGTGTGAAATATACCTTCAACCTGGGAATCCTCCCCAAAGCAAGGAAGCTGAATCGGTGCACTATGCACTTTGAAGCTGGAGGTTGTTTATTTAAGAACTATCCAACGGTCCTATTGTCTCTCCTTTAGCCTCAAACAAGGCAGAGAGCAGCCGTTAAAGTGTTGGGCAATCATTGAACTAAACTTGATTAAACATTCACAGTGACTTTTAACGTTTTCAGCTCATAAATTTGTAGCTAATTTTTTTTTGCTGGAATGAGATAAAGGATTCATTTCAAGGTTTATTGAAAATCCAATAAAATCTCATTATCTGCGAACATCACACAAACCAAAGTAGTATGCTCAATGTGTATGTAGCCAAGTGGAACATAGAAACATCAAGCAAAATATCTGTGGAAGGTATTAGTTCAAACATATCAATGCCTTTTCAAGAAAGAGCTCTCTGCCTGATATTTTATTGAGGGCGTAAAGCTTTTCCAGATTTTTCAAGCAGATTAGAGGATCTACGTTTTGTTTAAAAACCATCATAACATTGTGATTGTGACCCAACTTCACCTTGTCAAACTGGTAATCATTCACTCACAACTTGCATTTAAAATGTCTCACGTGAGCTTTAGTGTCGAGCATTGTCAGAAGTGGGCTCATGCCTTCAACATGAGAGTGACAAAGAATCAGCAGCAGTAAATTTAGTTGCTAAGAGTTATTGCCACGTTTGCAGGCCTGTTTCTGATTGCATGTAGTGTGCGTTTTGATCACTCTTTCACTCTGTTTTGCCAAGAGTGAACAAAATGTTTATCGATGTTGAGAAATGAGGTGATGCGGTTATCCCAGCAGCTGCAATGCTGCAGGATTCCTGTGCCTCCTCTTTTGGGCAGGCCGATCACGTAAATGGTGAGCTGAGCATTTAACAGGGTCCTTAGAGGCCGAGCTACGGCCCACCAAGAGCTATTGGTCCCATCTCAAATCAGAGCCTCTTTGTTGCTCAGCAGTGCCACCAGGGAGGTTGCTGCCAGTATTGCACTCAACTTCGCACCCTGTTCACTGATGGACCCAGATGCATGTGATTAGTGGGAGGGCGAGTGGTTTTCCACAGCCCTCCCTCACCTTTGGTGGGACTTTCAACCGGTTATTGAATGCCTTTCAATGAAGTAGCCTGCTCAGCCCATGAGCAACACTGAAGGGATGTATGATTTTTTTTAAGGTTTAATGGTGAGCTGCTGCCCATACTGGGAGAATAGGCAGAAGTGAGGACTACAGATGCTGGAAACCAGACTTTAGATTAAAGTGGTACTGGAAAAGCACAGCAGGTCAGGCAGCATCTGAGGAGCAAGAAAATTGGCGGGGCGGGGCAGTGGCGGTGGCTGGGGAGAAAGTAGCAAAGAGTACAGTCAGTAAATACGGGTGGGGATGGCGGTGATAGGTCAGAGAGGAGGAGGGTGGAGCGGGTAGGTGGGAAGGGAGATTGGCAGGTAGGACAGGCCATGAGCATGGTGCTGAGCTGGAAGGTTGGAACTGGGGTATGGTGGGGGGAGGGAAAATGAGGAAACTGGTGAAGTCCACTTTGAGGCCCTGGGATTGAAGTGTTCAGAGGTGGAACTAATCATACTAATTAGGAAGTATGGGATACAGGGAGATTAGGCTATCTGGATTCAGAATTGGCTGGCTGACAGAAGACAGAGTGTGGTTGTAGATGGGAAGTATTCTGTCTGGAGGTTAGTGTGGAGTGGGGTCCCACAGGACTCTGTCCTTGGGGGGCCTCTGCTCTTTGTAGTTTTTATAAATGACTTTGATGAAGTTAATGGGTGGGTTAGTAAATTCGCACATGTCATAAAGGTTGGAGGTGTCGTCGATAGTATAGAGGGCTACTGCAGGCTGCAGCACGACATAGACAGGATGCAGAGCTGGGCTGAGAAATGGCAGAGGGAGTACAACCTGGATAAATGCGAAGTGATGCATTTTGGAAGGTCGAACTCGAATACTGAATATGGGATTAAAGACCGGAATCTTGGCAGTGTGGAAGAACAGAGGGATCTGGGTGTGCAAGTACATAGATCCCTCAAAGTTGCCACCCAAGTGGATAGGGTTGTTAAGAAAGCACATGGCGTTTTGGCTTTCACTAACAGGGGGATTGAGTTTAAGAGCCGCGAGGTTTTACTGCAGCTCTACAAGTCCCTGATGAGACCACACTTGGAATATTGTGTCCAGTTCTGGTCGCCCTACTATAGGAAAGATACAGAGGCTTTGGAAAGGGTACAAAGAAGGTTTACCAGGATGCTGCCTGGACTGGAGGGCTTGCCTTATGAAGAAAGGTTGAATAAGCTCAGACTTTTCCCTCTGGAGAGATGGAGGAAGAGAGGAGACCTGATCGAGGTGTACAAAATTAATGAGTGGAATAGATAGTGTCAATAGCCAGAGACTTTTTCCCCAGGGCATGATTGATTGGTACGAGAAGTCATAGTTTGAAGATATTAGGGGGAAGGTAGAAAGGAGAAGTCCGAGGTAGGTTCTTTACGCAGAGAGTTGGGAATGCATGGAATGTGTTGCCAGCTGTGGTGGTGGAAGCAGAATCATTGGGGACATTTAAGCGACTGCTGAACATGCACATGGATAGCAGTGAGTTGATGGGTGCGTAGGTTAAGTTACTATATTTGACATTAGGATTAAATCTCGGCAAACATCGTGGGCCAAAGGGCCTGTTTTGTGCTCTGTTTCTATGTTCTATACTGGGAGAATGCCAACTGAGACAGGATGAGTCCTTTAGGCACTTACAGATCGCCATCGATGAGTGTCAGTCACCTTCAGTAAGGCGTTTGATAAGGTTCCATGCAGTAGGCTATCGCACAAAATGCGGAGTTTCGGGATTGAAGGTGATTTAGTAGTTTGGATCAGAAATTGGTCAGCTGAAAGAAGACAGGTGGTGGTTGATGGGAAGTTTTCATCCTGGAGCTCTGTGACCAGTGGTGTGCCACAATGATCTGTTTTGGGGCCACTGCTGTTTGCCATTTTTGTAACAAAGAGACCTTGGAGTGCAGGTTCATACTCCTTGAAAGTAGAGTCGCAGGTAGATAGGATGGTGAAGAAGGCGTTTGGTATGTTTTCTTTATTGGTCAGGGTATTGAGTACAGGAGTTGGGAGATCATGTTGCAGCTATACGGGACATTGTTTAGGCCGCGTTTGGCATATTGTGTGCAATTCTGATCTCCATCCTATCAGAAGGATATTACGAAACTTGAAAGGGTTCAGAAAAGATTTACAAAGATGTTGCCAGGTTGGAGGATTTGAGTGAGACGGAAAGGTTGAACAGGCTGGGGCTGTTTTCCCTGGAGCGTCAGAGGCTGAGGGGTGACCTTAGAGGTTCATAAAATCATGAGGGGCATGGATGGGATAAATAGACAAGGTATTTTCCCTGGGGTGGGGGAGTCTAGAACTAGAGGGCATAGGTTTAGGGTGATGGGGAAAGATATAAAGAGATCTAAGGGGCAACTTTTTCACGCAGAGGGTGGTATGTGTATGGAATGAGCTGCCAAAGGAAGTGGTGGACGCTGGTACAATTGCAACATTTAAAAGGCATCTGGATAAGTATATGAATAGGAAGGGTTTGGAGGGATATGGGCCAGGTGCTGGCAGGTGGGACTAGATTGGGTTGGGATATCTGGTCGTCATGGACAGAGAAGGGTCTGTTTCCATGCTGTATATCTCTAATTCTAAATGATCTGGATGTGGGAGTAGAAGGATGGCTGAGTAAATTTGCAGTTGACACTAAGGTAGGCAGAGTTGTGGGTAATGCCGAAGGATGTTGTGGGTTACAGAGGGACATAGATAAGACGCAGAGCTGGGCTGAGAAGTGGCAAATGAGTTTGATGTGGAAAAGTGTGAGGTAGTTCGCTTCAGAAGAAGTAACAAGAATGCAGCATACTGGGCTAATGGTAAAATTCTTGGCAATGTAGATGAACAGAGATATCTCAATGTCCATGTCCATAAATCTCTGAAAGTTGCCACCCAGGTTGATAGGATTGTTAAGAAGGCAAATGGTGCGTTGGTATTTACAGACAGGGGGATTGAGTTTTGGAGCCTGGAGGTCATGCTTCAGCTGTACAAGGCATTGGTGCGGCCGCACCTGGAGTATTGTGTCCATTCTGATCACCGCATTATAGGAAAGATGTGGAAGCTTTGGAAGGGATTGAGAGGAAATTTACTAGCATGTTGCCAGGTATGGAAGGAAGGAGAAAGTGAGGATTGCAGATGCTGGAGATCAGAGCTGAAAATGTGTTGCTGGAAAAGCGCAGCAGGTCTGGCAGCATCCAAGGAGAAAGAGAATCGACGTTTCGGGCATGAGCCCTTCTTCAGGAATTCAGGAATATTCCTGAAGAAGGGCTCATGCCCGAAATGTCGATTCTCCTGCTCCTTGGATGCTGCCTGACCTGCTGCGCTTTTCCAGCAACACATTTTCAGCTGGTATGGAAGGAAGGTCTTATGAGGAAAGACTGAGAGAACTGAGGCTGTTTTCATTAGAGAGAAGGTTGAGGAGTGACTTAATCAAGACGATAAGATAATCAGAGGGTTAGATAGTGAGTGCCTTTTTCCCTAGATGGTGAAGGCTAACACAAGGGGAAATAGCTTTAAATTGAGGGATGATAGATTTAGGACAGACATTACGGGTAGTTTCTTTACTCAAAGTAGTAGGGACGTGGAACGGCCTGCCTACAACCGTAGTAGACTCAGTGATGTTAAGGGCATTTAAAGGGAAATTGGGCATATGTATGGATAATAATGGAACAGTGTAGGTTAGATCGGCATCAGATTAATTTCCCAGGTCAGTGCAACATCGAGGGCCGAAGGGCCTGTACTGCGCTGTAACGTTCTATGTTCTATCTGCAGGTTTGCCTGCTGCAGATTTGATCAGAGCAAAAGCAAAAGCAGGAAGGTGGTGGAGTTGCACTTTGCCCTCACTGCTACATATGTCTGACTTAAATGGTCCTTGCCACCAAACTCTCCATGGGGGCGAGGGTCTTAAATTTCACAGAAATTACACATTTCTGTTCTTGATCACTTTTACAACTGGTGCTGTTCCAAGTGAGGATAATTACTTGGCCCTGGATGATGCCCTGGGCTAGATGCCACTTTTGTGTGCTGCTGGAGTTAGCTTATGGAAAGAACTAAAACTGAGGAGCAATGAAAGTGTTTTCTTTTTAACATAACAATCTGAAATATTTTCTTCAGACCGCACTGCAAAACTAACAGTGACAGCAAGCAGTGTTTCTCAATCTGGAGCCAGTTCTAAACTTATTAGGAATAACTTCACCTTTTTAAAGCATCGAAGTTCTCCCTTCTGGAGTTATTGAGCAAGTTTCATTATGGAACAGTCACCTAAATGCAGTAATCAATACTATTAATGTTAATTTACAGACATTTGTATTATCCAACACTGAACCAACTAGAATTCTCTAGTAACCAGGATTTCTGATAGGTTCTTTCAGTGTCACTTTTCTCGCAGTCTGTTGTGATGCACAGTTCACATTTTAAATATCCTGACGCTTTGTCTTCAGACTTCAAATCATTCCACCTTAACTAGTAGCCATGTCAGCCTCTGAATGGGACAAACGTGTTAACTGTACTGGCACCATCCATTCCCAGTCCATGCTAAGTACCACAGACTTTATTGTATTTGCGTCTTTGTTTTGTTGTCTTCAGCCGTACTCTACAATAACTGGGACCGTGTTGCCCAGGTATCTTGACCTAAGTTTGGAATTAAATGCTGCCAATTTAAGAAAACTATTTTGTATTTGCAAAGTATTTCTCTCATTCCAAAGTATTTTGTAATCAGCAAAAAGCATTTTCAGTTTAGTAAATAGTTGTCATGATTCTTTTGCTTCTCATTTTGTGTCCATTGAATAAGTTTGCAGCCGGAATACTTTGGTTGCACAGGGAGAGGTGGTGGTGAAGGACACTTCAGTTTTTACATCTAGACCATGACTGGTTCTGTTTATTGAATGAAAGTATAAAATGAGAAAGGTGGCCATTATTCTGTTTTGTTAGGGCAAGGGTAGATTTTCATTGTGAAGTTTAGTGCACAAAATACAAAATGCTTTTGAAATTCCAGCATGCTTTGTTTCCTTTATCATAAAAAAGCATGATGTCATGTCATCTAATTCGGGCCATAAACTTGTAAAGTGGGATCAATCACCACATCACGTTGAGCTTTCACAAGGTAAATATCACTTTGGTCAAGATTGTTCAAATTTTAACGTTAGACGGTCTTGGATGATGAATTTTGAATGTTGAACTTGAAAACCGTGACTGAATTGGTGTTGGCAATTGTTACTGTGTTTTTTTTCTTGAGGTTTATCAAGAGGAAATAAAAGACTCTTCCACTAATTGATACCAGCATTATGTAACCTCAGGATTGGTTTGGCATTGATAAAGTATTGAGTGAAACTTCCTTTTATGACCAAATGTCGCATGTTACATTTTATCTCAGCAGGAAGTCCCATAGTGCTCGAGGATATATATTATCCCTTGTAATACCAGCAACCGATGTGGCTTCTGAAGTTCCCAACAGATTGATTGATCTGCTTTGATTGGTTTTACCTATTTCTAACAAGTACAAATTCAGTCAGGCACTGTTAATGAAGTTTTGTGGTGATCCGAGAGAGTAGGCATTCTTCCTAACAGGCAGAGTTTGGTTCAAACTCCGAGCCAAGATGTTATAACTCAGGCCTCTGGAATGAACAATGTAATCTTTTCGATGGCCTGTTACTGACTTTAACCCTGATCTTGCATTACAACTGTGATCAAATCCAGATATATGGAGACACTGGTGTGTGTTTGTAGCTGTGGCATAGAAATAAGTGACAACAGTTCCACCATGATTATGTTTTGGCTTATTTAAGTTGCTAGCATTAATGTGCTGTTCATTTGGAATCAAACCTTGGGGCAGATGGCCAGAATCTTTGCAAACACACCTTATTGATAATGATATACAGTATAAGATGAAATGTGAGATGCTCCTGCATGGTTGTCACTCAAAATTTAAATGAAATAATTTTGCCAGATTGTGATTACCTAATTTTTGAGATGCAGTATTTTGTGGAAATTTGATACAGCTTCAACAACCTTGTCACAAATTTTTAACATAAAACCTCGCTGCATAAGTAAGTGGCTAGACTTGGCTAGGGTTGCCAGTGATTGTAACAGAATTGAATTTGATTACATCAAATAATTGCCCTAATTATATTCTCCGCAAAATTTGAAGACTGGTTTATGGCTCAACTCATCCAAGAAAGACGTTTTCTTCTCCACTTCACATCTGAACATTTAATCTAAAGTATTTTGCAAAGCACACAGCTATTTAACACCAAAATGAAAGCTGAAACTGCGGAAAGTACACAGCAAGTCAAGCAGCATCTGTGAAGAAAAACTAAATTAACATTTCATATCAATTAGAACTAGCAGCTGCAGTATTTTGCTTTGCTATCCCGGAAGTAAATATTGCCTCCAGCTGAGCTAGAAAGAAAATCTTTTTTGAAGGTCGGTGAAGTGACTGAGTCAATGTGCAAGACCAATTTGTAACTAAAAGCCCCAATTAGGAGAGGTATTTTCTTCTTTCAAAATGCTAAACACTGAAGAATTGAAGTCTGCTTCTAAGCAGTTGATCTATTTATTGCAGAAATGCTAAGTAATTCAACTACCTGAATGAACCATAACATGTCAGAAATCTTGACTTAAGTAGTTTACAGTAACCCATTCAATTCAGTACTATAGGAATAGATTTTACTGGAATTTAAATCATTGAATGCCCCCTTGCAATTTTATACAATGCATCTTAAGGACTCACATAATCAAGCTTCTTTTGTAATCTTACGCATACTAGGAATGAAATGAATGTGATCAAAATGGGTTTTAAGCAAGGAACATGAGCTTTTAATGGGCAAAATTCAGTTGGAGGCTTTTGTAGGAATTAAAGTAGCCAGGATGTTTTTTTTTACAATCAGAATGTTTGTTAATTTGGGTATATTCAGCCTAATGTAGTGTGGAAGATGGTATTGTTTACTGAGCAAAGGAGTTCTCCTTTGTCAAGGGATACCAAACATCTGTAAAAGACGACAGCAGAAAGTTGAGTAAGGGGGATATAAACTCAGATGCCTGCAAGATTTTTCCTCTTCACTCAGGACAGTTTCAGTCTGAGCCTGGCTGACAGGGCTGTTTCCAAGTTCCACAAAATTCTATCTGCCATAAAGTGTTTCCATGCAGAAAATTGGCAATGCGATACTGGTGCTGACTGTCCTAGAGTTTAAACAAAAGCATCCTGGAACATGGCCATCATTCTGACTTCACTGACTGGAGGTATACTAAGTGGGTGGGAAAGGGTTGGGGGTGGGAGAGTGGTGCAGTGAGATGATCAGTGAAAGTTTGGGGTCATGAACTCTGAGACAGCAATGGCCGTCATGGAGTACTGAATTATACCAGCTCCCCCTCCCTAACAGTCCTTTGCTCGCTATCTTTGTCTGTCCTCATTGAGGGTCTGTCACCATTTTCAAGCCTTTAATTGGGGGTCACAGTGAGGAGCACTGTTATGGAGAGAAAGACAATAGCATGGTGGTTATGACACTGGATGATTAACCCAGAGCCTGAGGCTAATACTGTCCATGGCAGCCAGTGAAATTTTAAATTCCGTTTTCAAAATAAAAATCTGGAATGGAAAGCTAGTCTCAATATTGCATGTATAAGAAGGCGTTTTGTTCGCTTTTTTGCTTACTGGTCAGAGCATTGAGTACAGGAGTTGGGAGGTCAAGTCGCAACTGTACAGGACATTGGTTAGGCCACTTTTGGAATATTCAATTCTGGTCACTCTACTATAGGAAAGATGTTGTGAAACTTGAAAAAATTCAAAAAAGATTTACAACAATGTTGCCAGGGCTGGAAGCTTTGCGCTATAGAGAGGGGCGGAATAGGCTGGGGCTATTTTCCCTAGAGCCAAGGCTGAGTGGTTACCTTTATAGAGGTTTATAAAATCTTGAGGGGCATACATAGGGTGAATAGGTGATTTTTTTGGGGGGATGGGGGAGTTTAAGGTGAGAGGGGGAAGATTTAAAAGGGACCTGAGGGGCAATGTTTTTCATGCATAGGATAGTGCGTGTATGGAATGTTTTGCCAGAGGAAGTGGGGACTTGTGCAGTTTTAACATTTTAAAAGGGAAGGGTTTAGAGGCATATGGGCCAAATGCTGGCAGATGGGACAAGATTAATTTAGAACATCTGGCCAGCATGGATGTATTGGAGCAAAGGGTTTGGTTCTGTGCTTTACATCTCTATGACTCTAGGTTGTCATGGAACTATCATTTGATAAATGTTGATCAACTGACCTGGTATGTTAAAACCTTTTGTAGGTCAGGAAATTTGCTGTTTTTTCCCTGGTCTACCCTTCATCTGACTCCAGACCACACAGTAATAAAGAGTCATGGAGATGTACAGCAAGGAAATGGACTCTTCGGTCCAACTCGTCCATGCTGACCAGATATCCCAACCCAATTTAGTCCCACTTGCCAGCACCAGGCCCATATCCCTCCAAACCCTTCCTATTCATATACCCATCCAACTGCCTCTTAAATGTTGCAATTGTACTAGCCTCCACCACTTCCTCTGGCAGCTCATTCCATACATGTACCACCCTCTGTGAAAATGTTGCCCGTTCGGTCTCTTCCATATCTTTCCCCTCTCACCCTAAACCTATGCCCTCAGTTCTAGACTCCCCCACCCCTGGGAAGAGAATTGTCTCTTTGTCCTATCCATGCCCCTCATGACCTCTGTAAGGTCACTTTCTGGATTAGTGGTGCTGGAATAGCACAGCAGTTCAGGCAGCATCCGAGGAGTAGTAAAATCGATGTTTCGTGCAAAAGCCCTTCATCAGGAATAAAGGCAGAGAGCCTGAAGGGTGGAGAGATAAGCTAGAGGAGGGTGGGGGTGGGGAGAAAGTAGCATAGAGTACAATACGTGAGTGGGGGAGGGGATGAAGGTGATAGGTCAGGGAGGAGGGTGGAATGGATAGGTCGATTCTTGTAGAGAGAGGAGGAAACCTTCTTCAAGGCAAGCATCCTTGCACCCTACTGTGAATCCTCTTGCAAGGATGCCTGCCTTGAAGGTTTCCTCCTCTCTCTACAAGAATCCACCTATCCACTCCACCCTCCTCCCTGACCTATCACCTTCATCCCCTCCCCCACTCACCTATTGTACTCTATGCTACTTTCTCCCCACCCCCACCCTCCTCTAGCTTATCTCTCCACCCTTCAGGCTCTCTGCCTTTCTTCCTGATGAAGGGCTTTTGCACGAAACATCGATTTTACTGCTCCTCGGATGCTGCCTGAACTGCTGTGCTCTTCCAGCACTACTAATCCAGAATCTGCTTTCCAGCATCTGCAGTCATTGTTTCCTCTATAAGGTCACACCCTCCGCCTCTGACGCTCTAGGGAAAATAGCCCCAGCCTATTCATATTCTCCCTATGCCTCAAATCCTCCAACCCTGGCAACAACCTTGTAAATTAAGGGTGGCACTGTGGCTCAGTGGTTAGCACTACTGCCTCATAGTGCCAGGGACTCTGGTTTGATTCCCGCCATGGGTGACTGTCTGTGTGGACTTTGCATATTCTTCCTGTCTGTGTGGGTTTCCTCCCACGATCCAAAGATATGCAGGTTAGTTGAATTGGCCAGGCTAAATTGCCCATCGTGTTAGGTGCATTAATCAGGGTAAATATAGGGTAGGGGATTGGGTCTGGGTGGGTTACTCTTCGGAGGGTCAGTGTGGACTTGTTGGGTGGAAGGGCATATTTCTTCACTGTAGGGAATCTAATCAAAAAATCTTTTCTGAACCTTTTCAAGTTTCACAGCATCCTTCTGATAGGAGGGAGACTAGAATTGCATGAAATATTCCAAAAGTGACCTAACAAATGTCCTGTACAGCTGCACCATGATGTCCCAACTCTGACCAATAAAGGAAAGCATACCAAGCACCACCTTCACTATCCTAGCTACCTGCGACTCTACTTTCAAGGAGCTATGAACCTGCACTCCAAGATCTTTGTTCAGCAACACTCCCTTACCATTAAATGTATAAGTCCTGCTAAGACTTGCTTTCCCAAAATTCAGCACCCCACATTTATCTAAATTAAATGCCATCTGCCACTTCTTAGCCCATTAGCCTGTCTGATCAAGATCCTGTTGTAATCTGATAGTTGACATTTAACTTCCCTCTGAAGTGGGAGAAAGTGAGGGCTGCAGATGCTGGAGGTCAGAGTTGAGAGTGTGGTACTGGAAAAGCACAGCCGGTCAGGCAGCATCCGAGGAACAGGGGAGTTGATGTTTCGGGCATGACCCCTTCATCAGGAATCCTGATGAAGGGCATCTGCCCGCAACATCAGTTCTCCTGATCCTCGGATGCTGCCTGTACTGCTGTGCTTTTTCAGCACTACACTCTTGACTCTATCCTCTGAAGTGGCCCAGTAAGCCACTCTGAGAGAAATGTGGCATGTGTAACAAATGCTGACCCTGTCAGTGAGGACCATATCCAATCAAAAAATTAAACAAAATTATACAATCCTTCACAAGATTTCGCAAAACTGCAAAGCCATATATCCCAATGAAATCCTGTTTTGGAAGGTAAATGGGGTGGCACAGTGGTTAGCACTGCTGCCTCACAGTGCCAGAGACCTGGGTTCAATTCCTGCCTCAGGCAACTGTCTGTGTGGAGTTTGCACATTCTCCCCGTGTCTGCCTGGGTTTCCTCTGGGTGCTCCGGTTTCCTCCCACAGTCCTAAAGATGTGCAGGTTAGGTGAATTGGCCATGCTAAATTGCCAGTAGTGTTAGACGAAGGGGTAAATGTAGGGGAATGGGTCTGGGTGGGTTGCTCTTCAGTGGGTTGATGTGGACTTGTTGGGCCGAAGGGCCTGTTTCCACACTGTAAGTAATCTCATCTAAAAAATTTGAAAAGATGGCAGCAGCAAGTCTCTACAATGCACCTGTTAACAGTAACACTTGTTGAAGAATATTTTCATTCGGGGATTTTTTTCTGCAAATATCTTAATATAAGTGCCCTGCATTTGAATCATCACATCCGCAGGTATTCAATTTGGCAAACATTTCAGATTTTTGTCTACTTACTCTAAAGTACTGTTTCAAGCTTTGTCACTCCCTCCACACCTGCAGGACATGCTGTTTTGGAAAGCGATTTCACAGTTTTCTCATTTAATTTAGTTTAATCCCACTTAATTTCAAGAAAGATTCTTCTGTGGTATGTCCAATTGGAAACTCTTGCTTAGCCTCAGGCCTCAAATTTGCCAGGAAAATGGTTAACGTTTTTTTAAAAAATTCAAACCATCAAAATGCTTGTGATGTTCGCCAGTGCGGTTCTTCACTTGCTGTGTCCTGTGAGTTTTTTTTTAAAATGCTTCATGCCAAGCAGTTTGAGGCTTCAGTTATCAAAACACAAGTCAATTATTTCAAGAATTTTATTCGCATTTAGACTGCCAAAAGTTTGCTTTTTCTGCCAGCGCGTCAAAAGTGAAGACTTGAAATAAAACCTCATCGCATTATGGATTTAATGGTCTTTTTTTGTGTGTTTTAGTGCTTTATATGTTTGACCAGGGCATCTTCTCATCATGTTTAAACTCTCATGATGTTGCTGGAGTTAACCTGACCAGAGATGTTGGGCATTGTAAAAGAAACAACATGGTTTTTGATTTTGCCTGTTTGTTCAGGCCACAGAATAACTAAAATGGAGGATATAGCAAAGCTGATTAGAATCACTAACAACCATGCATGTGGAGGGATGAGCTCAATGCATTTTGTGCTCATTTTGAACAGGTCAGTGAAATCATGTCACCTGCCCCAACAGCCTCCGGTACAGCTGCACCCTCAGTCACTGCCGCGGGGAAGACTGGCCTTCCTGAGCGTGAACCCACAGAAAGCGACTGGTCCACGTGGTGTCCCTGGTCGGGCACTCCGATCCTGTGTGGACCAGTCAGCGAGAGTATCTGCAGACATCTTTAACATCTCCTCACTACAAATGTGAAGTTCAAGAAGACTACCATCATCCTGGTGCCAAAGAAAAATCAGGCAATGTGCCTTAGTGACTTCTGCCTGGTGACTCTGACAGCCATCATTTAAATGCTTCAAGAGATTAGCAATGAGCACACATCAACTCTAGCCTCTCAGTTTGTCACAATCCACGACAGTTTGTCTACTGTCATGATAGGTCCTTGGCAGGCACCATTTCCCTGGCCCTATGCTCATCCAGTTGTTCCAGGGATAACAAGGGTGCCTACGTAAAGCTCCTATTTATTAACATTAGCTCCACCTTCAACACCATAATTCCAACCAAACTTGAGTCTTCAGACTCTCCTTCCACCTCTGCAAAAGGAACCAAAACTTACTGACCTGCAGACTACAATCAGTAAGGATAGGTGGAAATGTACCTCCTCCGCAACAATTCTCAACACTAGAGCCCTGCAAGGCTCTATACTCAGCTCTTTACTATACTCATTATACGCTTACGACTGTGTGGCCACATTCAGCTCTAACTCCAGTGTAATGGGTCAGATCTCAGACAACGATGAGACAGTATAGGAAAGAGCAAGACAGCTTAATGGCATAGTGTAAAGACTTCAATCTCTCCCTCAATAGTCAGCTAAGTGAAGGAGCTTCAGGAGGTGGAGTGGAGGACACCCCCCCCCCCCCCCCCCCCCAGTCTGTATCAATGGTGCTGAGGTGGAGGTGGGTGAGAGCTTCAAGTTCTTCAGAGTAAATATCACCAACAATCTGTTCTGATCCATACATATCAACGCTACAATCAAGAAAGTACCAAAGCCTCTACTTCCTCAGAAGACTAAAGAAATTCAACACGTTCGCCATGAATTTTATCAATTTTTATGGATGCACCATCAAAACCATCACAGTCTGGTAAGGTCACTGCTCTGCCCAAGACCGCAATAAATTAGAGAGTTGTGAATGCAGCCAAGTCCATCATGAAAACCAGTCTTCCTTCCACTTGACTCCATCTATACTTCCTACTGCCTTAGGAAAGCAACAAATGTAATCAAAGACCCCTCTCACCCTGGTTATACTCTCCTCCACCCTCTTTCATTGGGCAGAAGACACATGTTTGAAAACAGATTTAAGAACTGCTTCTTCCCTGCTGTTATCAGACTTATGAACAGGTCTCATATTAGAGTTGATCCTGCTCTCTGCGTCTTCTCTGTAGCTGTAACACTATATTCTGCATTCTGTTCTGTTATCCTGATGTAATTATGTACGATATGATTTGTCTAATCAGCACGCAAAGCAATACTGTTCACTTTATCTCAGTACATGTGACAATAATAAATCAAATTAAATCAAAACCTTAAGGATTGGATGTGGGACAGTAGTTGGTGAGGTGGCTAGTGCTGGGGCTGTATAATGCCAATGGCACTGGTTCATCACCTGTATTGCGATGGAAGCCTTCTTCTTTACCTTGTCCCATTCTTGATGTGGAGTTATGCCCCATAAGCAATAAGAAAAACTTGTTTCTCTCTCTAAAATGAGAGATCTCTCCCTAATGGCTGAGTTCTGTGTGCACTATGGCTGATTTACCTTTGAAAGTATCAAATAAAACCCAACTAGCAGTGCTGACGCATTCTGTAATCTCAAACAAATCCGAAGTCAATATTTATAAATCAACTTTAGTTTTTACTTTGGAACAGAGCAAAATGTACATTGACCTGAATACCAACCATAAGCTTAACAATTGATTTTATCATCATGTGTACCAAAGCACAGTGAAAACCTTTGTTTATGAGCAGTACTGGCAGATCAAAGTAAGCAAGGATGTACAGATCAGCGGTTGCAAAAAGACAGAGGCATGCACATTACTTTGCACAGGGTGTGTGCTAGGTGAGACCAACATTTAACAAGATCAGCATTATTTGAGGCTAGAGAATCCATTTATCAGTCTAACAATGGCTGGGAAGAAGCTGTTGCTGAACCTGCTGCTGTGTGTGTTCAGGCTTCCATCTTCTGCTTGATGGAAGAGGTTGTCATTACCAGGGTGTGATGGGCTTTGATAATGTTGGCAGCCTTTCCGCGGCAGTGAGCCATGTAAATGGAGTCTATCGAAGGAAGGGTGGTTTCCTTGATGGTTTGGACTGTGCCCAGCACCTTCTTTAGTTTCTTACTGTCATGGGCAAAGCAGTTGTCGTACCAGGCTGTTGTACACCCGAACTGTGTACTTTCAAAGGTGCATCTGCGGAAGTTGGTGAGGATCCTTATTTCCTGAACAGCCTGAGGAAATAAAGGTGGTGTTGTGCCTTTTTGTCTGCCGCATCTACATGGGACATCAAGGGCAGGTTTTCTGTTATCGGCACTCAGAGGAACCTGATGCTGTCCACCCCCTCGGCCTCAGCTTCGCGAAGGTAGATGGGCGCATGTTCTCCTTTCTTTCTGAAGTCAGTGATCATTCTTTAGTTTTGCTAAAGTTGAGAGAGAGGTTATTCTCATTACGCTACATCACCAAGTCCTGTGATTCTATTTGAGAGCTGAATTAAGTAGCAAAAGTGGAATGCCCTTCCCTCTGGAGCAGAAGGTCTAGATTGAAGTCCCATCTGCCCTAAAGGGTGTGTCACAAATCTGAATAGGTTGATTAAAATTATTTGAGCCAGGCTGAAATAGAACTCTTATTTCTTCTCTCTCTCCCTCCCTTTTTCTTATCCTACCCCAAACATCTCATGCCCGCTCTCTGCCACTGTGGCCTGTTATGTCTCCATTTCTAACACTGTCATTTCTTAGTCAGGAGTCATGATTCAACTCTCCCCTGGGGACTTGAGCATATACTTTAAGCTAACACCCCACTGAAGTACAGGAGTGTTAGGCTTTTGGATGTTCTATTCTTTGGAATAGATGCTTCTAGTCGTTTGGTTGGCAAATGACATTCAAAGGAGCAGGAGGTTTATCTGGTATTCCTGACTCAACATCTGCCAACATCATTTTTCTTTTAAAATAAGGATGATGAGCTAGTTGTTCCTAATCCAATGCCACTTGTGATGTGTTGAGCGATTTGGCTGTCACACTGAACCCACATAAACAGTAACACCAATTGGTGCATTTCAAAATGGCACATTTTATTTAAGGTCCTTTTAGGAGATTTGAGATGTGTTGGCACTTGATGCAAGTCCAGATCTGTCTTTCCCAGTGTAATGATTTGAATGAGTGCCAGATGGATCTCAGTGACTGAGATCCTTGATTGGGATTATTAACCTGGGCAAATTGGGGAGCCCTGGCTGACATAAAAAGGCGATTCCGAAGGTCTCCTCAGTCTAGGGACTAGCTTTGAGTTAGCTGGTGAGAGCCAGTGTAATGTGCGCATGCAAAGAAAGGGTGAGTTGGTGATGGGGTACTGGTTTCTGTACAGTTATTTCACCACCATATCTCTTCAGGAGAGAGCACTGAATAAATAGTCCTTTACCTCCAAAAGAGATTGAGAAAACTCTTAAGAAATGCAGCGCTCAGGTACATCTCCCCATCTGTCACCTCTATAAGTGCCTTCATACGCAACCACTTCAACTCTGATCTTTGAATGATGGACTCGGTTACATGTAACCTTTTGGGAATAAAAGGCTTAATGGAACATTTCTTTTGGTCTATGGTTTCTTTTTTTCTTTATGTTGTGATGAAAGATTTGCTTAATGAGGTGTTTGAAGTTTTTTTTTGCTTCACATTAGTATTTTGTCAGAGGTGGATTTCAGATAATGTTCTGTCAACATACTCCATAAGATTAGAGATAATTGTCTTTGCTACTCTGATGGATAGGTTGAAAAGGGACTTTTTGACTCCTATGATGGGTTTTTAAACAAAATTATCCCAGAACAGCTAGGAGGACATAGTGAAGATTGATATGTCTGGTTTCAAGTTCTAAGAATCTTTTATACTGTATGGATATGTCAGAAGCTCAAGACACGCTTTAATTTAAATATAATGCCAAGGCTGCATAGGATTTATTTTTTTTTTCGTCATCTTGGCTGAATGCAGAATTATCCCAAGGCATCAGCTGTTGAAGTACAAAGCCTGGCCATCAAGTAAGGCTGTTATTCCTAAAGCTGATCAGGCATATGTTCTGTCATTTATCTCCTGTCTGTCCAGAGAGCTTTGCCTTTATAAAGTCTGGTAATATCCCATTCATAAAGGTTTCCATCACTCTCCGTGAGAAATCATCACCTTTGGCTACATGGTAATTTGGAGAGGAAAGGAAAAACCGGCTCAATGAGGTTTTTAGCCATTCACTTTAAGCTTTGGTGAATTTCCTATCCATTTGCACGTGCCTTGCAGGAGTCAAATTTGAACCAGATGGCTTCCGAGATATCTTATTTACACAAGACTTGAGAGGTGAAAAGCTGTTTTAAAAGCCATGTCTAAACAAGGTGCCCAGTTCCCGGATGTCATTGCATCCTTGTTTGCAGGTTATTAATTATAATGAGTCAAAACTATACGAGCATCTTCAATGGGGTATATGCTCGAAGCCTATTTTCTCTTCAAATAGTTCACTGACTTGAAGTTTTGCTGCAATGGTAATTGTAAGGCTGTTGGAGCAGAGGGCTTATTAATGACTTCAACCTCTGGTATCCGAGCATGTGCAGAAGTCCAGACTCTGATAGCCTTTCTCCTCCAGAGTTAATGTCAGCAAGACACTTGGCATAGAAATCCCTGTCCGCGTGAACTGGGGGCATTCTGGTTGCTTCAAGGTGCCTTACTATCCCTTTCCCTGTAAAAAGGTGACTCTGATTCCGTGTAGAGGGAAGTGCACTGGAAAAGACACTGGATTATTGGGAACCTCCACTGAGGAGCTTGCTCAGTCACCAGGGTGGATGGAAAACCGTTCCTTCAGTGATGACTGAAATTTATGGCTGTGTGCAGAAACTCCCCAGCTTCTGACCAGATATCCCGGGAAATTTGGAGAAAATTGGGCAAGATGTTGAGTGAGGCCTTTCTTCCTGTAGCTGAGATAGAGGAATGTGTGAGAAAATGGTGGAACTTGATCTGGCAGAGGGGGAAAGCTCGTGATGCCTCTGTGGCATTGCAGGAGCATCCCTCTGGATGCAATGAGCTGGGTGGCAATCTCTATCAGGTCAGCAGGTTCTGGTATCATGGCCTTCTCTACTAGTCCTGGGGGAAGAGAACATCCCACCTCTGCAGCTGACATCCCTCAATCTCTCCATGTCTAAAAAACAACTCACCAAATGCCCCTATATCTACCACGTCTGGGCAAATGTCATGGATTGTGCAGGGCAGCTCCGGACTGCCAGCACTAAGCTGCCAGCACTGACCCTAGCGCTAAGGATCCAGAGCTTCCAGCATTGGGGAGTCATTCAAAGTTTGTGAGAAGATTTGTAGCTCGGGTGCTCGTTGTGGTTCTGTTCGCCGAGCTGGGAGTTTGTGTTGCAGATGTTTCGTCCCCTGTCTAGGTGACATCCTCAGTGCCCACTGCGAATGTGAAGATTCTGTCAGCATCCGTCAAAGAAGCGTTTTTAGGAATGTAACGCAAGGTAATGAGGCAAGATTTGAATGATAGGGTAAGAGAGTAGAGAAACTGTCTGTGAAACTTAACAAAAATGATACTTGACCAATGTCTGGTAAGATACAGCTCTGCTGTCAGTCTTGCTACATGCTAGCCGATTCACATTGTACACGTGATCCACTTTGCTTTATTAAGAAAGTGTGCAGCCTAGCTAATGGAAGTCAAGTTTGGGGCTGAGTGTTAGGAAAATGTGTTCGCAAACCAGCTCAAACTCTCAGTGGGCACGTTGAATGACTTCTGCCATTAAAATCTTGCAAAACATTTTTGTCCCACGTTTTCTTTATCACGGTCACTACCGTTGTCTAGAACAGGCTCTTATCACATTCTTCTTAACATTATTACATAGCAACTTCAGCCCATTTGTTTTAAGCAGGTCAACAGTTCAGGAAGGAACTTAATAATAATCCTAGCTGATGGTAAATTCTGCACTGCAAGCGCTAGTTTTGTTTCTATCTAAGGTTTATATGTTGCAAGATACTGGCATGGCATGTAGAAAATGGTCAGTGCCAACCTAAAGGAGGTAGATGTTTGATCTCCACATGTGGGTGGAAGTGGATATTATAGATATGAACTCACCTAGTGGGTGGGGGAGTTATAGATTTGGGTGGTCTTCCTAATGAGAGTACTTCAGTATTCTTCGAGGAGAAAGTGAGGTCTGCAGATGCTGGAGATCAAAGTTGAAACTTTATTGCTGGAACAGCACAGCAGGTCAGGCAGCATCCAGGGAACAGGAGATTCGACGTTTCGGACATAATCCCTTCATCAGTACTCCACAACCACCTGAAGAAGGGCCTGTGCCCGAAACGTCGAATCTCCTGTTCCCTGGATGCTGCCTGACCTGCTGTGCTGTTCCAGCAATAAAGTTTCAACCTACTTCAGTATTCTCTCAAGCAGTATATTGCTGGGACAGTAGTGGATTTTTTGAGTAATGTGCAGATAATTTTCTGGATCTTTTGAGATGGTGATAAAACAGTTCCTGTATACTATTGAAAGTGGTGCTGTGGTGGGAAATATTCACCAGTAGAAGTCCAGTTGTTGCTGGACTAAAGTTTTTTGGTTATGGGCATTTAGGTTTTATAGGAGAACATGAGGACTGCAAATGCTGGAGGTTAGAGTTGAGAGTGTGGTGCTGGAAAAGCATAGCAGGTCAGGCAGCATTCAAGGAGCAGGAGATTCGACATTTCAGACATAATCCCTTCATCAGTACTCCACAACCACCTGATGAAGGAGCAGCGTTCCAAAAGCTAGTGCTTCCAATTAAACCTGTTGGACTATAACCTGGTGTTGTGATTTTTAACTTTGTCCACCCCAGTCCAACACCGGAATTGCCAAATCCTAACTACATTGCCAGTGTTCTGGAATTAAATAGACCCCAGCAGCTGAAGGCAGCTCATCACTACTTTCTGAAGGGCACTGCTGGCCGAACCAGTGATTCCCACATCTTATGGGTGAAAAATGTAATTGCAGGAGTATTTAAAAAGCCAATGATCAAAGCCACAGAGAGACATGTTGCAGTATGGCATCACCTTTGGAAAGTTGGCTTTTGAGGAACTTGGATGCCAGCTCAGCGTCCCTGGATATTGAGTATTGAGGCGAGATTGAGAAAAGGATTGTTAAAAAGGTGGAGGTGTTTTCCTCATTGGTTAAGGAATCAATTCCAGGTGTGTAGAGAGATGATATACAAAGATGCATCAAAGGAGGTCATGTGGGTTGAGCAAAGAAACAAAAACTGGGCAGCCGCACAGCTCGGTGTATATGCTGCAGCTCCCCAAATAATGGGCAATAGTTAGAGACGCAAATATATGGGTAAATTTGAATGTTTAAATGATAGGACAATAATTGGGGTCTTCGGCTATCCAAATATCGACTGGGATACAAAAACTGTGAAAGAGGCAGAGGGCATAAATTTCTTAAACTGCATTCAAGGCAAGGTTTATAGCCAGCACATCACTAACTCAGCAAAAAAAGGTGATGATTCTAGCGTTAGACTTGGAATGAATCTGGGCACATGGATACAGTAGCGGTGGGTGACCATTTTGGAGATTGTGATTGTTATTACAGAGCTGAGGAGGCAGCTGAGGAGTGTCTTAATTGAGGTGCGCAAAATAACGAAGTTGAGAAGATAGAAAAGGCTTGCCTTACCTTCCGAGCTAAATTAACTGGGGTACAGATATAAGATGATTGTTAGAAAGGTTAGAGAGGACATGAGGAAAAAGTCTTTTTCTCCAGAGGGTTTGGGTTTGTGGAATATGCTGTCTTATTTGGTGGTTGAGGTTAAGATCCTCAACACGTTTCCAAGACATCTGGATCTGCACGTGAAATGCTGTAACCTTTGGACCAAGTACTGAAAAGTGGGATTAGAACAGGTGTCTAGTTTATTCAGTCTGTGCAGATGATGGACTGTATAGCCCCTTTCTTTATGGTTCTGTGAAGTCATATTAATGTGTTTCTTATATTTAATATTTTTCTTACCTCAGCAGGCTAACTTAAACTGCACAACAAAACCCAAGAATGTTATGGCATATAATCCTGGATCACCCAGACATTTTAATATTGAGTTCTGAATTCACTGTTCTGACTATGTGGGAGCCCTTTTACTGACCACATTGTGCTAGGAAACAGAGGCAGATTGTTTTGGTGGTCTTGTCATTTAGTTGGCCTGCTTATTCTCCAGGTCTGTGCTCCAAGCCATGTGTGAGGGGATTATGTTATGATTTATTGCAAAATACTATTGTGCAGAGACAGGGTTTATGTCATTGGCAGAGTAATAGACATGGCCTGCTAATAGACTGGGTATTGGTTGTCCAATCCAGAATTAGGTCTTGGTGTGTTTTTAAAAATCAGGTACGTGTGCATTATAAAAGAAATGAGGACAAAATGCAATACACAGTGAATTATAATAGACATTAATCCAGCTACATCGTATGTGAATGTGAAAATGTTCTATTTTTTATAAATTCAGCAATTTTAAAATTGTTTTTATGGTGTGCTTGTCTGTGAAGGGCCCTTTTGGTTTTTCCACGCTAAAGTCAGGAATCCTCATGAAATAGAAATACTTATTACCAGGAATGGTGTTTCTGCTGTTGATGTACCAGACCTGAAACAATAGTTTTGTATATGACAACAGTTAGTGTTGTACCTTTTGCTGCTTTATTCTCTGCACTAAAGACTGCTCAAAGGTATGTAAATGAGTACAAGCTCATGTAATGCAGTGGAATATTTACCAGGTTTTGCAGCAATTAGTCTGCTGATCTCAATCCAAAAGAGATCAAAGTGCGGAGGAGCCAGGGACAATGCATTAAAGATTTGTCTAAAATCACTCACTCTGGAAGGCTTTCAAATCAACATCATGACAGAAATTGCTTGAAAAACTCAGCAGGTTTGGAACATCAATGGAGAGAAAGCAAAGTTAACGTTTCCGGTCCAGTGACCACCTTCACAGCATTATTTGGATGTTTAACTGCCAGGGCTCTAGGCTACCATTGTGAACAAAGGTGGTTTGTACACCTTTCCCTGTCCCCACCCAATGTCTTTGCATTCAGATTGTATTCTGAACACTGACGAGGGCAAATTCTCTCTGCCTACTGTAACCCTGCTTCTCCTTGTACATAGGCCTTTGTATTGTGGAAAATAATGAGATATCATTCGAAATTGGCTATAATCCTTTTTTTTTGTCTAGTGAATATAACTTCTAACTCAAACGCCTTTGATAATGTGCTGCACAAGAGGCTACTGAGTAAGATAAGGAGGCAAGGTACTACCATGGATAGATGATTGTCTGGTAGAAGGCAGAGAGTGGGAATAAAAGAGTCCTTCTCAGGGTGGAAGCATATTGACTAGTGGTGTTCCACAAGGCTGTGATGGGACCACAACTTCACTTTATATGTTAATGATCTGGATGAAGGAACTAGGGGCACTCTGGCTAAGGTTATAGATGATAGAAAAATAGGTAGAAGGGCAGGTAAGACTGAGGAGGCAGGGAGGCTGCAGAAAGACTTAAACAGCTTAGGAGAGAGGGTAAAGAAGTGGCAGATGAAATACAACGTGGCAAAGTGTGAGGTCATGCACTTTGGTAGGAAGAATAAAGGCATGCACTATTTTCAAAATAATAGGGAGAAAATTCAGAAATCTGAAGTGCAAAGGGATTTGGGAGTCCCCTTCCAGGTTTCTCTCAAGATAACCTTGCATGTTGAAATAGTAGTTAGGAAGGCAAATACAATGTTGTCATTCATTGAGAGGTCTAGAATATAAAAGGCTTTTAAAGCTCTGGTCAGACCACATTTGGAGTATTGAGAGCAATTTTGGGCCCCAAGCCCCAGGGCTGATGTACTGGCCCTGGAGCAGGTCCAGAGGAGGTTCACGAGAATGATCCCAGGAATGAAAAGCTTAACATATGAGAAAGGTTTGAGGACTCTGGATCTATACTCAGTTTAGAAGGGGATCTGGCTGAAACTTACAGAATAAAGAGTGAATGTCAGGAAGATGTTTCCATTTGTAGGAGAGATAAGTAACTGAGGGTACAGCCTTAGAGTAAAGGAACATCTTTTAGAATGGAGATAAGGAGAAACTTCATCAGTCAGCGAGTGATGAATCTGTGGAATTCATTGCCACGGAAGGCTGTGGAAGCCTGGTCATTGAGTATATTTTAAAATAGAGATAGATAGGTTCTTGATTGCCAAGGGGATCAAAGGTCACAGGGAGAAAGCGAGAGAATGGGATTGAAAAACCTATCAGCCACAATTGAATGGCGGAGTAGGCTTGGGCTGAATGGAGTAGTTGCTGCTCCTGTCTCTTCTGGTCTAATACAAAAGCCAATTGGTATCAACCTAGTTGAAGAACCAAAAGAAAGAAATTGAAATATGGGAAGATAGTTATTTTAGTCAACCTGCTTTGATAAGTTATGATGCTCATTTCAAGGCACATGGGACTAGATACTGGGCCTCCTGACTCTGAGGTAAGGGACCCTATCATTGCATCACAACACTGTAAGGGCTATAATCCTAGCAGTCCATGAATACCTAGCTTGGAGAGACCAGGGGTTTTGTGTTTCAACTCAACTGAGAAATCCCTTCTCGTGAATTAGCACATCATTGCATCCCAAAGTTTTGTGATTTGAGGTTAACTCAATTAAATGTGGACAAAATTAAATACTGTAATATTTCTAGTTGATTAATAAAAGTTGATGATAAGAATTTCAATGTTCAGAGCCTCTCTTTGTGTCTCAAAGATTTAAGATGACTTTTTTTTTCCCCCCCACACTGGTTCTCCTGCAACTCCAAAACACTTGGTAGCCTGGGTCACATCGAAAATTCTTTGTTGCCCTTTATTCCGAAAGCTCTGCATGACCTGGATAGATTGATTTGAATCTAGTTATCTTTAACATTATCAATAGCATTTTGTTGTTGACATATGGGTAAAACTATGCAGTCTATTAAAAAGAAAACTCCTTGCAGATTCAATACATACCTCTGCTGCACGTAAGCTTTCTAAAGTATGTAACAGTTGTGAATAATGTGAAGAAACGTCCTTCATCAGTTGACTGGGTTGTGTAAACCTGGTGCCCTCGAAGCAATGTAAATGAAACACAAGTTGAAATGTCCTCCCCTCTCATTTTTAGAAAGAAAATCAGGAATTTACATTTCCATAACTGAGTGCCCATCAAATTCCACAAAGCTTGGCAGGTCTAGACAGTCTTGATCCAGAATGGAGTAAATATTTACCTAAATGCTTCACAATAATTGTATTGGCTACTGTGCCATGTGGGAATTTACTGTCTGCAACAGCTTTTAAGTGGATATGACCTGCAAACTTTAGACCAGATTTAAGCTCCTTTCTCCAGAGATGAAGCATGCAACATATCTCCCTTCACCTCCACCTACTTTGTTTGAGAAGTTAAGTATAACACAGCAATCATGCTTTAACAAAATAAACCATTTTCACTCTGCGGTGTCATAGACTGTTTTCTTTATTGTAGCCAGACCTGGCAATGTAATCCTATATCAACAGATAGCACAGAATTACTGAGGCATGTTTTCAGAGTCGATATTTTTAGCTTTCCAGTAGCAACAGGAAGGCTGGGCTCAATCTTTAGTGAACCTGGTTCAAGTTCACAAAGTTAAGGGTCAAATTGTTAAACTGTTTGAATTTTATTTTGAAAAGGTAGTCATGTTCTTGAAAGCTGTACCTCCTAAAACATCCGGTTTCATATTTTGTCCATTCGCTTAATTGCTGAATCTGATTCAAAGCATGTATTATCTGACGATTCCCCATTTAACTGACACAAAACCACTGTGCTGTATTTAAATAATTTGATCAGTGTTAACTGATTTTGATGCCTCCTTTCAACCCACTGTCTGGTGTCTGAAATCTCTCTAGTCCTCTGAGTACAGCAACTCTTTAAATATCTGGGTTTTTGCCAGCTCGCAGGAAACACAATTACTTGAAGTCTACAAAAGGTAGTTTTAGCAACAGAGTGTTGCCCTGCCCTCAATTCTATACACAAAGTTAAGGATATATAGCAAGACTAAATTGGGAGGTGGGTAATTGGAGCAGTTTCACATTCTAATGTTCCACTTTGTCATCTGTCTCTTTTGTGCCTTTCTTAAAAAGCATATTTAAGTACTGAATATTAACCTTTTTTTTGGTTTCCTTAACTTGGGCACAGAGCATTATATCTCAAATTGCATTATACCTCAAAACTATTTGAAAGTAAGAAGGAAATCATGTGAATCAGCTATGGCACTGTTCAAATAACACTTTCAGAGTAACCAATACATGAACACAATGTACAATGACAATGCATGCCAATAATTTTTCTATTTACCCTGAGAGGATCAGTTTCTGTCCTGGCCTCGTCCACTTTCATTGTCTGCACAGAACCCATTCACTTCTGTTCGTCTTAAACCCCTCCGTAATATCTCCAATTTTGAGAACAGAATTTCCTGTGGAAAGGGTTGGTGAATCAATCCAGAGTCTTTGGTGTTATAGTGTTTTAACAGCACCTCTGTGCTAGCATATTGTAAATGCAGTAGCAGGATGCAAGTATCACTGTCTGGGCCAGCACGTGTTGCCCATTTCTAGATGCCCTTCAGAAGGTGGTGTTGGGGTTTTTCTTTTTTTTTGAACCACTACAGTCCATTCGCTGTTGGAAGAGACACAATGTCATTAGAAAGGGATTTCCAGGAGTTTGACCCACTGACACTATAAGCAGTGATCCTACACAATAATCTTCCCTCCTTTAAAGCAATAGTATCTCTTTCTTCCTCCCACCCTTCCCAAAATAGTAAATAATGGTGCTGATTTAAGCATTATATGTTTTTTTTTTCTCCACTTGCAGTATATTTTCAGCAACTGACATGTAACGTATACAAGAATATTATAAAGGAATAAAATAGTGCATTTTATTCAGCAAAACACATTCTTCCTGTCACTTGACAAGACCACACACTTTCTGTTCCTGTAAAATTTGGACTGTTCAAGCAAAAGGGAGAGATTTTGTAATGTTTGGGCTTTCAAGGGAGATAAATATTCCTTCCAAAAGGCTGCATTGTTAGCCATTTGCTCATGGTCCAGTTTTTTGTGAATGATGTTGGAATCCTGGGGGAGCCGATAGTGTGGCTAAAATGTCACTGGACAAAGAATCAAGAGATCCAGGTTGGTGCTGTGGGGATACTTGGCCAAATCCTTGGCAGCTGAGAGAATTGTTTTTCTTTCTAATGAATTTAAATGTCCACAAAAAAAAAATCCTGAATAAATTCCCAGTTGCTTCAGCATTGAGATATCAGTTTAAAGTTCTCAAGGTTTTCAGTGAATATTAGAGACATCGTTATGACTTGTTCTATCTTCTGACTGCCTCATACTTCCAATCCACCCCTCTCCAATGGGAGGTCATACTCCTAAAGTGAACCCATTCACTGTCCCGTTCACACACTGCTCCATATTACTTCTCCATTTGCAGATGCATCATAAATCAATGGGAGTGAACTATATGCTTGATGTGGAAGAGGAGAGCTGTCTGGTGACTTGGATTGCTTTAAATAGAAGAAGCTTTTACTTTTATTGTAGTGATTTGAATGTTGAGGAGCAATTGGATTAGCTTTCACTTGCCCCTCAAAGATACTGTATAATGCAGGAGATACACTGACAATCCTGGACACCAGGCTGCTGTATGCCTGCCAAGTTTGAACGGTCTCCCAGCTGTTTGTGGTCTTGCATTTCAATTTGACTTTTCATTATTTGATTGCAGTTATTTTAAAGGCTTCCATCTGCATCAGGTGCAGTTAATTCAGAGTATGCTCCAGAATGGTCTAATTGCAAAAAGGAAGTATTAGGATTAGCTCTGGGCTTTATCTTTGTTGCCAACTTGGCAGTAACTTAGAAAACTATATAAACCAACCTAGTAATGGCCTGCATATTGCTGCTTTTTTTAAAAAAAAAATTGGTCCCATCTTCAAAGGGGGAAGTCATGTTGAGCTTTATCATTCATGTTCCCATGTTCCCTAAGGCAGCAGATTGCTCATTACTTATGGGCAGCACATGAAACCTGCAAAAAAAAATGACATCCTGTCTTTTGATATTAGAAGGCAGGTAAACAGAACGGCTAATAAGTAATGGCTCAATGTCAAGGGAAATATCTTCTCCCACATGTTTGATTTGTGTAGGGAATCCACAAAGGAACCAAACAGCAGCCACACCATTCCAATGCAGTGCCTGCTCAGAAATAAACCCAAATGCAGATGTTGACTCAGGAAAACGAGCAATGGCGCTGCAATTGTGGTGGATCATGTGATTTACCTTCTGTAAACAGCGACGTTACCAGTCTGCCTGCTGTCACTTTTATTATAGTGCACAACAGGATGACGGTGGATGAGTTTAGGAATTGCTGAAAGGAAATGACTACTGAAGAACTGTGGTTTATTCCCTCACTCAGGGGAGGTATGCGGTCTCATTTTCTGCCATCCTCTCAGATGTGCTTATTTGAATATTGCAACTACTTTAGTGTAAGCTTCATAGCAACATTTTAAATTTAAATAAAAATGATCAGAGTCATAGAGATGTACAGCATGGAAACAGACCCTTCGGTCCAACTCATCCATACTGACCAGATATCCCAATCCAAACTAGTCCCACCTGCCAGCACCTGGCCCATATCCCTCCAAACTCTTCCTATTCATACATCCATCCAGATGCCTTTTAAATGTTGCAATTGTACCAGCCTCCACCACTTCCTCTGGCAGCTCATTCCATACACATACCACCCTCTGCATGAAAAAGTTGCCCCTTAGGTCTCTTTTATATCTTTCTCCTCACACCCTAAACCTATTCTCTCTAGTTCTGGATTCCCCCACCCAAGGAAAAAAAACTTGTCTATTTACTCTATCCATGTCCCTCATGATTTTGTAAACCTCTATAAGGTCACCCCTCGGCCTCCGACGCATCAGGGAAAACAGTCCTAGCTTATTCAACCTCTTCCTATAGCTCAAATCCTGCAACCCTGGCAATATCCTTGTAAATCTTCTCTGAACCCTTTCAAGTTTCATAACATCTTTCCAATAGAAAGGAGAACAGAATTGCATGCAATATTCCAACAGTGGCCTAACCAATGTCCTGTACAGCTGCAACATGACCTCCCGACCCCTGTACTCAATATTCTGACCAATAAAGGAAAGCATACCAAACACCACCTTCACTATTCTGTCTACCTGCGACTCCACTTTCAAGGAGCTATGAACCTGCACTCCAAGGTCTCTTTGTTCAGCAACACTCTCTAGGACCTTACCATTAAGTATATAAGTCCTGCTAAGACTTGCTTTCCCAAAATGCAGCATCTTGCATGTATCTAAATTAAACTCCATCTGCCACTTCTCAGCCCATTGGCCCATCTAGAACATAGAACAATACGGCACAGAACAGGCCCTTTACCCCACGATGTTGTGCCGAACATTTGTCCTAGCTTAAGCACCCATCCATGTACCTATCCAATTGCCGCTTAAAGGTCACCAATGACTCTGACTCTGCCAGTCCCACAGGCAGCGCATTCCATGCCCCCACCACTCTCTGGGTAAAGAACCTACCCCTGACATCCCCCCCC
>NC_057738.1:28464688-28535736 GCF_004010195.1 Chiloscyllium plagiosum
TGGACAACCTCACACTTGACAGGGTTGAACTCCATCTGTCACTCCTCAGCCCAGCTCTGCATCATATCTAAGTCCCTTTGCAGCCGACAACAGCCCTCCTCACTATCCACAACTCCACCAATCTTCGTATCGCCTGCAAATTTACTGATCAAGAACTCGTTGTAATCTGAGGTAACTTTCTTCACTGTTCACTACACCTCCAATTTTGGTGTAATCTGCAAACTTACTAACAATACCTCTTATGCTCTCTTCGAAATCATTGAAAAAATGTTGAAAAGTAGTGGACCCAGCACCGATCCTTGTGGCACTCCACTGGTCTCAGGCCTCCAGTCTGAAAAACAACCCTCTACTATCACACTCTGTTTTCTAGCTTTGAGCCAGTTCTGTATCCAAATGGTGAGTTCTCCCTGTATTCCATAAGATCTAATCTTGCTCACCAGTCTCCCATGGGGATCCTTGTCAAACGCCTTACCATGTAGATCACATCTAATGCTCTGCCCTCCTCAATCCTCGTTGTTACTACTTCAAAAAACTCAATCAAGTTTGTGAGACATGATTTCCCATCCAATTGTTCTCCATCTTGTTTCCAAGCCATGGTACTTGCTTTAGTTTAGTGATGGAAGGGTAGTTGAATAATTGACACAAGGGAACATCCTCCTCATCTGAAGTAGTGTGCACTTAAGTCTGTATTTATAGTGAAGAAAATAAACAACAGCTCAGCATATTCCAGTAAGTTCACCAATGGGAAGTTTAAGTTGAAATGGATCCAAGGTGGGCAAATGGAGTTATGTCACAGATCAGTCATGATTTTAATGAATAGCAGAGCAGTTTCATATTGGTTGAATGGCCTACTCCTGTTTCAATGGGCGGTACAGTGGTTAGCACTGCTGCCTCACAGCGCCAGAGACCCGGGTTCAATTCCCGCCTCAGGTGACTGTCTGTGTGGAGTTCGCACATTCTCCCCGTCTCTGCATGGGTTTCCTCCAGGTGCTCCGGTTTCCTCCCACAGTCCAAAAATGTGCAGGTTAGGTGAATTGGCCAGGCTAAATTGCCCGTAGTGTTAGGTGAAGGGATAAATGAAGGGGAATGGATTTGGGTGGGTTGCGCTTCGGCGGATCAGTGTGGACTTGTTGGGCTGAAGGGCCTGTTTCCACACTAAGTAATCTAATCTAATCTATGTTCAAGATACAACTTGGTGACTGCTGCAGAGAGCCCATCCACCACCTGGTGACCTGCAGCAATCCTGCCACAGCCAATTTTGGGAAGATTTAACAGGATTGGATCCTGATGGGCTCCTGACATTTCTGTCATTGGACTCCTTAGTTTCACTGAAAGGAATTTGTTGGGAAAATCTTAGTGAAGGGTGTGATGTTCTGTTTCTGAAAACCAAGGACTACTTGGTGACGTACAGGTCTCCAGTACCAGTGGGAGCTCTGTCCACTACTTTCGCTGCAAGAAACTCAGGCAGGCGTCAGCAAGGAAAGCCCTGAGGTGAACTCAGATCCCAGTTATTGCTGTGGCTGAGAGTGAATGCTCCCACAAGGAGCTGGGGGAGGGCATTTAGAATTTAGTCAAGTACATGTCTTCCCTTTACCTGGTGATTTGCCTGCATGTCAAAGTCCCTGCCAATTGAGTTAAATACCAGCAATAATTCAGTGTATTCTTACTGTGGGAGAGCAGGTTCTCCCCAAGCCAAACATGTGCCCTCCCCATCTCCAAACAGGCATTCAATTCCATTCTGAATGTGTTTTATAATTGACAAAGGCGCTGCAGACAATGTAATTTTTCAGGCTGGCTCTGTTTGGCTCAGCCCTGAGACAGGGTACTTTGAAGCTCGATATTGTTTACATTTTCTACGAAAGTAGGAATTATAAGGGCCAGAATATATCCAAAGTTGTTACGATGAATGAACAATGAGTGAAATTGAGTGCATCATGCAATGCTGATTGATAACATATGCCATCATGACAGATTTGATTTAGCATGTTGCTCTACCAATATAAAACGTCAGACAAAGCTTCTCCTGTGATTATAATACACAAAATTCTGGACTCCAAAATTCTAAATCTTCTCCAAAACCTGAACATTATGTAATAAACATGAATATGCTGCCAATTGATGTTTAATTAGATCTATTGTTCACCACCTGAAATATACCACCCAGCTATTCAACCCCAATGTCGAATCCTCGTGTTTGAACATTGACCTTTTGGGTCACCTCTTTGTTATAGAAGTTAGAATTAAGTGTGCTATGTTTTTAGTATCATTGTGGAAATTTTACAGTTACAACAGTGACTGTGTAATTCAAACTTTAATGGGTTGTAAAACTCAAGTCGTAAGGTCATGTTATAAATGTAAGTCCATCTGTCTTTTCAAAGTTACAATACTTTTTTCCTGGTAAATGGTCACCCAAAAGAGAAGACTGAGAGTGATTTTGTTTTGTACATACTAAACTTTCATCTGTACCTGTTGTTTAAATGTCTGAGTGAAAAAATAAATATAACTGACATAAGGTAATATAATGAACCACTTTCTATCCTATTGAACACTATTTTGTAGGCTTTTGGTGATTTTTTTTTAAACAATAAAAGTTTCATGAACTTTTATTCAGAATCAGTGTATTGTGAACATAAATGTTTCAGTTTTGTCAGTTATGTCAGATTGAATGTAACATGCAAAGATTTTACTGCCTTTGGTACCAGAGCTACATGCAAAAATATTTCCAGCAAAGCAAATTTCTCCTGAGGTTCAAAACATTGGGAAATGCAGCGAGACTTTGGGTGGGTGCAGAAAGAACGTTTCTGTCACGGATGAACCTCTGATTACGAGCCTCCGATTCAGAATTGGGGCTCTCCCATTTAAGTTAGAGACAAAAAGAACTTTATCTGAGAGTCTTTAGAATACTGTACCCCTGACAACAGTGGAGGGTGCACCATTGACTATATTCAAGGCAAGTAGATTGATGTTTAATCTGCAAGGACGTTGAAAGTTACGCAGTGTTGTGGCATTCAGTCAGGCAGAAAAGTGGAGCTGAACCGTAATTAGATTAGCCATGATCTTACTCAATGACACAGCTCTTGTGTCTAACCTAGCGTTGAAAATGTGGATGTTTATGAAGCCTCCTTTGCCTGTTAGTTCCTTAATTGTCTAAAATGATTTGTAATGGACTGCTGAGTGTTGATCAGATGCTTTTGTTGTGCAAACATATTTCTCTGAATAATGTGCTGACTTCATTGTCTACAATGTATGCAGTCCTGCATTGTAGGTTGACCAGGTTGTATCTCATTTCCAGGTCTACTTTGTGCTGTACCTGGTATATTTTCTTGCTCACTCCTTACTAAACTAGTATTGGTCCTCCAGCTTGGGACTGATGAATGAGCAAGAGAGAGGGAAATGCCAGGCCATGAGGTTACAGGTTGTGTGCAATAAAATTTTGGCATTTTTGGCATGCAGTAGCTCCACGAATATCTCATTTTGAACTACTCTATCAGTCCTGAATGTATTCCATTTAGAATGAATGTAGTGCCTCACAATTTGGAAAGTGTCCTTAATTTTAAACAGAGGGTTTATTGTTGCAAGGGCTTTGATGTAGTCTGCCCTATACATGCATGGGATATGCATTTGCAACAGGTAGATTGGTGAGGATGTTGCTAATCTCAAGGTGGCACAGTGGTTAGCACTGCTGCCTCACAGCGCCAGAGACCCGGGTTCAATTCCCGCCTCAGGCGACTGACTGTGTGGAGTTTGCACATTCTCCCCGTGTCTGCGTGGGTTTCCTCCGGGTGCTCCGGTTTCCTCCCACAGTCACAAAGATGTGCAGGTCAGGTGAATTGGCCATGCTAAGTTGCCCGTAGTGTTAGGTAAGGGGTAGATGTTTGGGTGGGTTGCGCTTCGGTGGGGCGGTGTGGACTTGTTGGGCCGAAGGGCCTGTTTCCACATTGTAAATAATCTAATCTAAAATAACCTAATCTTATCTAATCTCTTATGGTTCCAGTACCACTTGCTTTAAATCTAGTCAAGCAGATGTCCTTCAGCACACAACTAGCCCGGTCAGTCGTGGTGTTATAGTGGCACTCAGTGATTAATATGAAGTACATCTGTGCCTTAGCTATGTGAAAAGCTTCTTCCAAGCCATGTTCACTACATAGATGAGCTAAAGAAGGAAGGTGGTAATCAGCAGGAGATGTTACTCGTAGCCAAATTTTCACCTGGTATCATGTGACTTCATATTGACATCGAGGACTCTGCGATTCTAGTGTGTGTGTACGTGTGTGTGTGTGTACGTGTGTGTGTACGTGTGTGTGTACACCACTGTGCCAATATTACAGTAAAAAGTTTCTTCCTAATGGGACAAGACAGGCACTGGGACAGTGATAAGGGAGGAGTCTGAGATTTTGTTTGAAAATCATAATCTCAGAATTACACTTTGTTAGGTTGGTGTTTTGATTCTATAGAGAAACACTTTTTTTTGTCGGTCTGTTGTCAGTCGGATTTTGTTTTTTGGTTCTCCCTTTTTGTAATAGATTACAATTGAGTGGCTTTGGAGACCGTCTTTGAGGGCAGTTAAAAGTCTGTCAGGCTGATTTAGGACTGATGTCACACACAGGTCAGAGTGCCAAGGACAGCAGATGCCCTTTAGCAAGTAACCGAAACCATACAGAAAAACCCTATCTAGTTCACTACCCTTACTAAAAGGGCATCAAGGGTTTTTTTTTAATGGCAATCTGCTTTCGTCGTCATCGTTACTGATGCTTTCTAGTTTCAGATTTATCTAACGAATTTAATATAAGTTCGTCAGCTACTTTGGTGGATTTGAACTCACATCAGTGAGTTACTAGCCCAGCAAAATAGCCACCCTCCGAGTCAAACTCAAACCTCTGCCGTGCCAATGTGTATGTACAGCTTTGAGTTTCTCAGTATTGTAATGTTGAGCACGAGACTGAGTGTTATTTGTAGGGAGCTGCATCTTAATGAAGTCTCTTAAAGGTTTTCCAGGCTGTTTTGTGAGGAACCAAATATGCATTCATTGTGGGTAAACTGAGGTTTTAATTTAGGATAGGGCATGTGTCAGATTGCCTACAATGGTATACAGCCACATATTTACCAGGTACATTTATCAGAGAAGCTAAGTATGGGAAAGAATCACAGCACTTAGGTCACAGGCCCGTTTTGATGATGGAAGTAGCAGTGTGGCAGACAGCACTGGGTTGAAATGAAAATTACAACTGCTTGCTTCAATTAGTATGGATGACTTTCATTACTTGGAGTCTCTAAATACTAATGTGATTATTACAGGATTGCAAATACCTTCAGGCAATGCATTTAAATTGACAGGATCTAACTTGCCATTTGAGTTTTTTTTTATTTAAAAATCACAATAACTGAAATGAGATGTTATTACAGTAATCAGTGCGATCTTACTTGGAAGGATAAGCAAGATGAATAAGATTCATTGGCACTGTCAGATTTGCAGATTCTCTCTTAATTATTCCCACTTCACTTTTGTCTGACCGGGGTAGGGGGAAGGGAGAAAGAAGTTGGCCGGTCGGAAGGTGCCAAGTAAATTCTAAACAGACGATGCTATAACATTAATGGAGCAAAATGCATTTTTGCAAAGGTTTGCTTTGATATATTTAAACTTAATTCCCTGAACAAACTGTTACACCTCAGAGTGGAACGTTACAATGTGTAAATTATTTAATTAAAAACTCTTATCCATTCTCCACATCCAATGGTTGTAAATATTGTCAAGTATTTATGGTTGCCTTAAGGAAAATCGTCAGTGATCAGTGGTTCACACATGGGTCCAGTTTAATATCGTTCTTAATAATAATGTCCTTTGCAAATAAAATCTGAAGCCTTTGACCCCCTAAGATGTAGTATCATCTCCCTTTTAATACCAATTTAAGTATTTAAATCAAAGGTCTGTAATTATCTGTGGCATGGAATGATTTTTTTGGGGGGAGAAAGGCCTTGTGTGAAGGCTTTATAAAGCAAATGCCTGCTGATTAAATCCGAAGATAATAGATATTAGCTTTCAGTTAATTTGGGATCATCCAGTCAGGCACAAACTAATGCAAATATGTTCTTGTGTAGAGAAGATGGTAGCTTTCATGTTTTTGGATTGGTGCTTCAACCAGGAATGTGGCCTTTGTGGGTGTTATACTGGTGGGTTGTCAGTCAGTCAGTCAAATGTACAGTCATGTACCTTCTCAGATTTTGATATTCTGATGGAGTTCCAATCTTTTTGCTCTACCTCTCGTCAGCATTGTTTTTTTTCAACGAAGCTCTTTTCTTTCTGTTTTATGCAGAGAAACTCTACAATTCTTGTGGCCGGGAGCTGAGAAGAGCCCTGTTTTCACTCAAGCAGATCTTCCAGGTTGGTACTGATGGCTGCCTCCCATCTTAAAAATGTGTTTTATTTTCCACTTTCTCGGGTCTGTTGTAGTCCCGAGATGTTTAGAAATGGAAATCTTCAAATTCAGTCTCTGGTTTCTGTGGATTTGGCCGATCTGCATGCAGGCAACATTGCCATTGATGTCACCAAATTGACAAAGAGATGAATTGGCCAAGATTCCTGCTCCTCCTTGCTAGTTCATAACTCCTGAATGGGAACTGGATGAGACCAGATGCCTGTTAACAGTAGCATGAGGTGTGGTTGTGAATCTGCCTGTTGGTGTTTGATGCTTAGGCCTACATGCACTGAGTGCAATTTTGATCAACATCCAGAGTTTTATCACTGCCTGTGCAGTTGTTTGTGGGAAAGAGTTCATGTCTTCAGAACAGGAAAGAAGTTATTGGTGAGGTGACTTGGGGGGGAGAGAGAGGAGGAGAGTCCGAACGTCTGGTGTATGACTTATTTCATAAAGATACAAAGACCAGACTAATAAACCAAGATAACTTGCGAGGAACCCTATCGAGATGAGTTAAATTATAATGTATCTCTAGGGCTCTTAATGTAGGCAACCTGCCAGCAAAATGAAAGTTACTTGTTGATATGCCAAAATGAAAGAGCAATTATGCAGGAAGTATTGGTATCATATAATTAAGGACTGAGTGACTTTGTGATTAGCAGGTAAGAAAGTGTACACAGCTGAAGTGAGTGATGACCTTGCAAGAACGGATATTACACCCAAAAGCAGGCTGTGTTTTAGTTCCAAATGGTGACTGTTTGTTTGTTTAAACTCAAAATTAGTGTGCCTACCATTCTAGACTGTGACTTTTTTCCTAAGCTTTAAGCATCTATGTTTAGTGATTTCCTTTTCTACAGTGATCTTGTTGTATATGGCAGGGACCTGGTGGCGCCATGATAATATCCAATAGACTAACAATCCAGAGACTGAAGCTAATACTGTAGGGACATGGGTTCAAATGTCTTCCATTAATGAAAGGGAAGCATAAAAACTAGCCTCTGTAACAGGGGCCATTATTGGAAAAGCCCATTGGGTTCAGGAAAGTCCTTTTATCAGGGAAGGAAATCTGTCATCCATATCCTGACCTGGAATACACATCTCAGTCTTGCAGAAATATGTTTGTTTATTAACTGCCCTCTGAAATAATATGGCAAGCTATTTAGCTCAAGGGTATTTAGGGATGGACAACAAATGCTGGTCCTGCTACACACCTCATGAAAAAGGAAAGAAAACAGTGATCCCTGATCTGAGCTACTCAGCATGACAGCTCCCAACAGGTGAGATGAGCATCATTGCTGATGATGGCAAGTGTATTTGGTCCATCTTCATCCACAGACTCTAACACATGATCTACTATTATGTGCCAGCTTTGTCTTTAAACATAAAGACAGTGGGATTGACGCACAGAGTTGACGAGTGGAAATTCTTTCCTAGCTGCAATCCATTCATTCTTCAATTGCTGCATGCAATACTCACTTTGAATAACCCTGCTATTTTCAGCTCCAGTTTGCATGCTATCAACTTGCTGACATGTATTTGTGTCCTCAAAATGTTCCTGATGTAAATATTTTAACAGTTGCTGCCTTCATTCAAGCTTTACCTTTTCAGAGTGTTTTGTGGCAGTCTTTCTGCAGGGGTTGTATAATAATGAGTCTTCAGCAAATTTCCACAGTTCATGTTGGCCTGTCTCCATAATATTCAATTAGAGAATAACTTTTCAGGGTGTGTGCTTTGCAAGGGATCAGACAAATATGGAAATAAAAAAAGGACAAATCGAAAGAAATTACTAATTAAGATTTTACTTTTGGTTAAGAATTTTAATTATCAGGCATGTTTGCAAGGAATAAAACAAAATGCAGGTGTTTGAAGCATGCACAAACTTTGTGCTGCTGACCCAGTGGCATGAAGAGGGAAAAATTATAATGATATAGAATTTTGTTGTAAATCATGAGACTATTACTACTCCTCTACTGCAGAATGACCTTGTTGAGGTTGTTTTTAGTAAAATTGCTGTAATCTCTCAGTTGAAGGTAATTGTTCCATTAAAGTGTTTCCTGAAATGGCAATCCTCCTCCATTTCCGCCACCTACAGTCAGACCCATCCACCAGAGATATATTTCCCTCCTCAACCCTTTCGGCATTTTGCAGAAGCCATTCCCTCCGCGACTCCCTCGTTAGGTCTACACCCTCCACTCCCGGCACCTGCCCCTGCCACCGCACCTCCATCCAAGGCCCCAAAGGATCCTTCCACATCCGGCAGAGATTTTCCTGCAACTCCAAACACATCATCTACTGGGTCTGTTGCTCTCGCTGTGGTCTCCTCTGCATTGGGGAGACAGATTGGATTACCTACGGTGTGGAAACAGTCCCTTCGACCCAACAAGACCACGCTGACCCTCCGAAGAGCAACCCACCCAGACCTATTCCCCTACGTTTATCCCTCACTAATGCATCTTTTACTATGGGCAATTTAGCATGGCCAATTCACCTGACCTGCATATCTTTTGGATGGTGGGAGGAAACCGGAGCACCCGGATGAAACCCACGCAGACACTGGGAGAATGTGCAAACTCCACACAGACAGTTGCCCGAGGCTGGAATTGAACCTGGGTCTCTGGTGCTGTGAGGCAGCAGTGCTAACCACTGAGCCACCGTGCCGCCCCAAAGATAGCTTCTGTTTTCGCAACTCTTGGACAAAGGAGCAGGACATTGAGCAATTTGAAAGACTGGGGGAAAAAGCTCCTGTATAAGAAGGCACATCAATACCAACAACTTGACTAGCCATTACAGAGAGGAGACTGAATTCTGAACTCAATGATTCATTCGAGTGAAACCTGGCCAGTTAATCATGGATAAAGGCTAGATTCTCATCAAATCGTTGGATAGTGTGTTAATTGTGTGCTTGCTGAGAACTAGAGTTACTAATAAAGATTTAAATTGCACTCGCACACCTACCTTAAGGATGTTTGTCCCAATGTGGTTCAGGTGCAGAAAGTACATGCCCCACCTTCCCCCAAAATTGACCCAGTGATCCAGGAATCTAAGACCTTCCCTCTTGCACCATCTCTTGAGCCATGCATTCATCTGTCCTACTCTCGTATTTCTAAGCTCGCTAGCATGTGGCACCAGGAGTGACCCAGAGATTACAACCATTGCTTTTTAATCTAGTGTCGAGCTCCCTGAATTCTTGAGGCAAATCTCCATTCCCCAATTTGCCCATATCATTGATACCAATATGTACCAAAGCCCCTGGCTCATCACCCTCTCCTTTCAAGATGCCCTGCAGCCGTTCAGTGATATCCTGACCTTGGCACCAGGGAGGGAACACACCATCCTGGAGTTACGTCTTTGGCAGCGAAATGCCAGTGTTTCCCAATTTAAAGAATCCCCCTACCACTATTGCTTTTCCTTTCTCGTCACCACCACCACCACCAGCCCTGGTCCAGTCAAACCGCTTGTGCTAAAAGCTTGGCTCTGACTGAATTCTGCCAAGGTGCCAGTACCCTTCTGAGCTTCCAAAATGGAATACTGGTTAGTGAGTGGGGCATCAGGGGACTGCTATGCTACCTGCCTGTTCTTTCTGGGCTGTCTGGTCACCCATTTCCCTTCTTTCCTCGTGTCCCTTAAACTGCGATGTGACCCGCTCTCTAAACGTGCTATCTACGTAACTGTTAGCCTCGCTGATGTGCCACAAGGTCCCCAACTGCTCCTCGAGCTCCAAGACCTGGAACGTCTACAGCTGGGAGCACTTCCTGCATGTGTGGTCATCTGAGACACTGGCCACATCTAGGATTCCCCATATCTGACGAGCTACGTCTTCCATCCAGCTGGCCTCTCCTGACATCTCTCAAACTTACAATTTTGACTAGAATTATTATTGTTACACTTCCTACTATACCATTCACGATATGTAAAGATTAACATAACTAAGTTCCTACTGCTGTAAATCTGTCAAATAAGATAGGGTTAAGCTGTAGTCGCCCGTTGCCCAGTACTCTCCATCTAGAGCCTTTCTCGCCTTTTGAAATTATGACGTCAACAGGAGCTGGACTGAAGCCGGACCTGCTTTATCCACACCATGATAGATTTATAGGCTCACTGATTATGAATGCACAAGTATCAATGGACAAATTGTCCAAAAAGAGTTGCAAACATTTTTTAAACTGAAACAAGTAAGGGATATTATCTAGCAGCTCATAATGAGGACATGGCTTGGGTTTGACTGGAAATTTCTGACTGGGAAGTGAATATTCCTCGTCAACATATTTTCAGGAGAGTTGGGGTGGAAAAACTGTTAGGACAGTTTTGGAGTTGGGGAATGGGGACTGCCCTTGACACTGAATTCTAATTGACTGACGTAGTTGAGAGAAAGGGTGAATGAGAGCCACAGACAGTTGAGAAGTTGTGTATTTTGAACAAAAAAACCGGGCAGTGATGTAAGGGAATTTGTATTATTTCCAGAATTGGCTGGATGGTGGTAATGCATGTGACCAAAGGGAATCATGGGTATTGTGACGAATAGATCCCTGATAATGTTGGTAGTTCAACAAGGGAGCAAAGTAACTAGTGAACACAACGCATTTGTGATACAAAAATTGAGGGAACAAAATACTCCCGGGAAAGGAAAGGGACTGTTTCCAGAGAAATGAAATCAATTTTTGTTATCAGATGAGGTTTTGTTTTCCAAGATCAAGGTGGATATGAGACTGCAAGTGTTACTGGATGAGTACATAGAATTGGTTGGAGATAATTGGAGGAAAGATATTGCTTCTGAAAACAAACTGAACAGAACTCAGTGAATCAGTCACCCTCACCTACTGAAGGAAGTCCGTGAGGAATTGGTAAAAGCTCTGCCACAATCTTTCTATGATTTTAAATATGAACATTGTTATGAGATGATGGGTTAATCATTACAAGACGTTTTTGCTCAGAATTATTAAAAAATTTAAAATTTTGAGTATGGTTGTTTTGTTAATTGTGCATTTCTCATTAGGACCTCCTTTAGTGCTTCTGAACAAGCAGATGATTTAAATTTCTTTTGTTTCAAATTCAGACATCACATGGGAAAAGTGGTGCTCAGATCTTGCATCACAGTGTTCTTCCTGTGTTCAAGTCCGTTCCTAAATCTAATTAGATTGTGATTTATATTGATTCAGATGTTCAAAATGAATTGTAGGGGTTTCCTATGTCAGTGATGTGATGTCCTGGTTAAATGCAGAAATTTGTGCTCGGATGTTTTTAAAACCGTATTTGACTGGAGTATGCTACAGATTCTGTTGACATGGAGAATCTTTTTTTTTGAAAAAATGTCTATTATAAAAGCCGTGGTGGGAAGATGAATTAGTTTCATTGTTTTCTGCAAGTTTCGATGTACATCACAGTGAAGCCAACTGTAACTTGAATTTATTTAGCACCTAAGTATCCCAAGGTGCTTCACGGGAACATTTATAAACGAACTCCAGCACCAAGGCGCAGCGGTGTAAAGGGACACGTGACTGCAATGGTAGTAAACCAGGTGATTGGGGCTAATTAATTAATTAACTGGGACAATCTAAGGGATGCATAATAGGACCAGTATTGACAGAAACTGTAAGAATGAGTAATAGGGCCCCCATGTGGTGCGGTGGTAGAGTCCCTACTCATGAACCAGGAGGCTGGGGTTCAGTTCCCTGCTCCAGAGATGTGTATTAACATCTCTGAACAGGTTGATTGGACAAATAGATTTAAAAAAGAGACTGAATATAAGGGGTCCGGTTGGGGTACGTTGGTGTCCCTACCCCTGGTCGAGAGACCTGGGTAGTCCCACCTGTTCCAGAGATGTGTTAACATCTCTGAGTAGATTGATTAGGAAAAAGTAGGTCAATTTAAAACGGGGGAAAAAAAAAGTAAGGTGGAGGAGTTAATAAATCCTATCCACGTTGAAATGTGTCAAATTTTCTGAAACTAGCACCAACAACACAAGAGAAACTCAGCAGGTCTGGCAGCATCTGTGGAGGTAGAATCATAGAATACCTACAATGTGGAAACAGGCCATTTGGCCCAACAAGTCCACACTGACCTTCCAAAGAGTATCCCACCCAGACCCATTCCCATACCCTCCCTCTGACTAATGCACTTAGCCTGCACGTTCCAGAATACTATTTAGCTTGGCCAATGCACCTAATCTGCACATCTTTGGACTGTGGAAGGAAACCAGAGCACCTGGAGGAAACCTATGCAGACACTGGGAGAGTGTGCAAACTCCAGACAGACACTTGCCCGAGGCTGGAATTAAACCCAGGTCCCTGGCGCTGTGAGGCAGCAGTGCTAACCACTGAGCCACCATGCCACCCCCTTATGGAAGGAAGGCAGGCAAGTGGTGTTGAAGTTTACTGGATCAGCCACAATCAAGTCTGAAAATTATACCACTTTAGAATCCTTATTGTGGAAAAAGGACTCCTCTTTCTTCATGACACTAGACTTGAAATATTAACTCTGTTTTTCTCTGTCCACAGATGCTGCCAGACCTGCTGAGTTTCTTGACCATTCTGTGTTTGTTTCAGGTTTCCAGCATCTGCACAATTGTGCTTTTATGCCTTGGTTTAACTCGGTTACATCCAAATTGATCTTGACCAGAAGATCAGCCAATGAAATGGGTTTGAAGTTGGTCATTTCCAAATTGTGTGCCATGACCCTCCAGTGGGGCTGTGGAGCATAATTTTGTGGTTGCCCTGTCTGAGACAAAATTGGTGGCTCTGGAGTCCTGACACACATTTCACAGCTACGAGACCCTTACATATTTGTGTATGTTTTTGTTTTCCTCACTCGTTGGGCAGAGCACTGAAACCTGATCATTACTTCAACCACAGGCTATAAAAAGTTCCCTGTTCACTTTTGTCTTATGCAAACCCAGCTGTTTAAACCCCCGCCCCACCTCAGTCAGCACACTGCATTCTCTACCGGGGGTCACACGCCATCTGAGGCAATAAAATGGGGCCAGATGGGAAGGAATTGGGAAATAAGTGTGCAGTAATGATTTTAAAAGAAGGACTGAGGAGCAAACAGGTTTTTGGCAAGAATTCCAAAGTTTTGGGGGCTTCAACCATTGAAGGACTAATTCCAATGGCAGAGCCAAGAAAATCAGGAATGTTAAAGAGACTAGCATTGAAAGATCCTGTAAGAAATAGGGGGATTGAAGACCAGAAGAGTTTAGGAAGATGGGCAGAGGCAAGAGCTATGGTGGATTATGGAAATAAGAATAACACACATTAAATCGAGGAAATTGATAGCACCCGTCACTGAAATTCCCAATTCTGAGATTACATTTCGGATAACTCCAGCCTTGCATGCAGCTACAGCAGGTCAGAAATTCATGGATCTTCTGTCTGACCTTTTGGTGATCTGATGCAATGCACAAATGGAAAACAGTGAACCTGTCTTTTTTAAAAAAAAAAATCAGTTCAGAGCCAACTATACGTGAGACTGAGCTGTAATCATACAGAACAGTGCTCTCCCAGGAATCTCCTTTTCAGGTGCAGTGTAAAGCTGCATCTGCTGTGTCTTGAGATTCCCATTTAAAACATGCAGGCTTCCTGATGGACAATGCAGTTTTGTTTTGCCTGGAGCAGTTTACTGTCCAAAAAACAATGGACCGGAATACAGATCCTATCGTTTACAAAGAAATCTAGATGTCGGCTGAAATACTGAGGAGGCTAAAATGAAAGGGGTGCGTGTATTTTTCTCTGTAGTGCAGTGCTTTCCAATTGCAGCCTTTCCAAATGGCATTGAATAATCTGCTGGCTGGCAACCAGATTTGTACAACTTCAACCCCTCTGCTTCTCCATCGATCCATACAGAGGTGTGTGTGTGTGTGTTTCATAAGAAGTAAATCTGCAGAGGTTTAGAAACTTGCATCCAAAATCACAGCAAGATCTAACCAGCAGCATATGACCTTAATGTTCCATGTCGTGCTGTATGCATGCTTATTTTCAAGCTGTTTACCGTGCCAGGCACAGCCTTGGCATTTCCGTTCCTTGTGTGCGAGACCGGCACTTGCCAAACAGGTGGGTGTTCTGACACTGTTTACGTGCACCATACAGAAGGCAAACCCAGCTCTTTACGGGACACCATTGTGAGATTTGATGAGTTATTTATTGTTTCAAACAAATCAAGTTGTCAGCAACTGACAGATTTAGGCTTTATAATTGTCCTTTGCATATTTAAACGGTTCAGGAATTTATTCCCTTTGAAGATAACTGCCCTTTTTTTTAAAATTGTTTTAAGTGCCTCTCATGGAAAGACATATTTTACATAAGTTCCCTTGGAGCATAGGGCAGTCGGTCTGTCTGGGCCTGTTAGGCCAAGAGTCGACTGCAAGATGAGCCAAACCTGTGATTAAGATAAGACATCTGTTCCTTTTGTTCGACACAATTGAAAATATTACTAGAGTTTATCGATATCTATCAAAGTGATTTGCGTGACATGTTACATGGAGCTGCTACCAAATCTGAATCACAACACTTGGGGACTAGTTTGGGAAGATCTAAAATGAGGAACAATGGCTTGATGTCTTCCGTTCTTTTCAAACTCTTAACTGAATGATTTAAGTTAAGAGTTTGAGCAGTGTTGCACATTTTTCTTTGCTGTAGCTGTTGGATAGAACCATGTCTACTGAGTGTGAGGGTACAGTTAAAGGGGCTATTGAGGTGGGGTAGTCAAGGGGCGGTGTAAATATGAGTGAAAGTCAGGGGCTTCGTGATGTCTTCCGTTCTTTTCAAACTCTTAACTGAATGATTTAAGTTAAGAGTTTGAGCAGTGTTGCACATTTTTCTTTGCTGTAGCTGTTGGATAGAACCATGTCTACTGAGTGTGAGGGTACAGTTAAAGGGGCTATTGAGGTGGGGTAGTCAAGGGGCGGTGTAAATATGAGTCAAAGTCAGGGGCTTCGAGGATAATTTTGGAAGACCATGTTCTGCCATCTGATGTGCAGGCCAGGAATTATTAATTTGTAAACATAGTGGCAATGGTCTGCAATGTGGAACTTCTCAACCAACAAGGTGGAATCTCACAGATGACAACTCCTTTTCTACAATACCTTGCACCAGATTGCATTATCCATTTGTTTCATGGTGGTATAGAACAGCTGCGGCCATGGGCCATGTGAAAGGTTTTCTGAAATTTGTATTACGTGGATGGGGCAGTTAAATGAATCAATGAGCCATCCCTCAGAAACATTAAAGCTAAAAGTGCCCCTTTCCTTGGCTGGATGCTTGCACTTAAACATATCCTTGCACTGTTGCTAAGATATAAAGCATGTATGGTTAATGAAACATTATTTTTACTTGAACAATGTGACACCTTATCAATATCCACACAAATAAATCTCAAAATGTTTCCAGCAGAAAACACCAGAAGCAACAGGTGTGTACTTTTACATGCCCGTGCCAAACTCTACAATGATGCTAGTTGGTTGGAAAAGCCACCCATCCCTCGTTGCTGACCTTTCCATCTCCCACCTCATGATCTCCAAGTTGCACACAAACTGGGGTGTTCCACAAGCTGAGTTATACAATCGCTATGTTGTTTACCTTGTATGATTTGGTCACAAACAACTACTACTTGAGTACTTGTTTTGTCAGATTGGCTTGATCTTGTGCTGAGGATATCCTGCTTTGAATGAAGTTGTATTGTGCTGTCAGGCATACACAGGTGGTCTGTAAGAATTATGGGTAACATCTGACTTGTGTCAGCAAGCCCCAGGAAGAGTGCTCAGGATCAGAGTGCACTGCTGTCTAAGTATGAGGCTGAGCAGCAGTGGAATTTGAAAGAAGTACAGAGATTTGTGAAAACATATCTATTGCATTGGGTACTGTAAATATGGGTGAATGGACAAGTTAGAGGGCCATAGTTTCTTATGAATTAGCAGCTCTGGGTACTGCCAGTGCTTTTGTTAATTATCATTGTCCCATATGTTTCCAGTACATGATAAGGAGGACATGAATAGCCAGATTGTAACATTTTTGGGATGTGTCATTCTATAATTAGGGAGATCTGTGCAAATTTCAGATTATCATTCCATGGAATGCTGGTGTTGCTGGCTCGCTCAACATCTAATGCCCATCCCCCAAGTGTCCTATAGATCGTGGTGAGATGGGTGCAGCACAGCACTGCTAGGGAGATTCCCAGGATTTTGAACCCACATAAGTGGATGAATGACGATTGTACTTCCAAACTGGGATGGTGTGTGTGGCTTAGAGGAGAATTGCAAATGGTGGTGTTCCCATGCTTCTGCTACTTTTTGTTCTTGTTGGTGGCTGAGGGCAGTGGTTTAGAAGGTGCTGTTGAAGGAGCCTTGGTGAGTTGTAGTACACCTTTTGATTGGTCCATACTGTTACAGCTGTGGGACAGTGATGGAGGGGTTGAATGTGGTGCCAGTCAAGTGGCCTGCTTTATCCTGGATCCTGTCAAGCTGCTTGAGTGTTGATGGAATCTCATTTGACATGCCAATTGGGGAATATTCCATTATATTCCTGACTTGTGCCTTTGGTAACATATGGGCATTGGCAAGTGGGAAGAGAATTCCCAACAGAATACAACATCTGAACTCCTCTTGTAGCGACAGTGTTGATTATGGGTGGTCCAGGTTAGTTTGTAATCAGTGTCCACCATCCATACAGTGATACTACAACCTCGTCGATGATGATTAGACTCCATTTTGGCTAAGCTTCATTGAACGGATTTATTTTTAGACCTATGCAGAGCCTTTTGGGTGTTTCAATTCACAAGGTCCAAACTAATGTGACAACATGTGCTTCTTGCGTACATGTAATTTGAAGCTGTAGACAATGCTGGTGGAGGCTTCAACTTTTGTTGCAATACATGGTAGACTCTGAGTGTCTGTCCCTCTTACCTATTATTGGTACATCCTGGAAAGATTAATAAGCGGATACACTACCTAGTTTGGTCACATGATGAACACTGCTTCCTGGGCCATTAATCCTGGAGTTGGATGTGAACCTATAGCCTCTAGCTTAGAGATTGGGACACCATCCACTATACAAAAGGACCTTCCAGACAATGTATACTGTCTTAAATGTTGTCACTAGGCATTGAACCTTGTGTGACCATTTTTGGAGATGCCAACTCTCTAAAATTATAATGTCTCCAGAATTAATTGATTTTGTAAAGATCTCATGAGACTCTTGCAAGTATGTCAGTAATAAAGCACTATGGGCATTTTCTCTGGCTATTCTCCATGGGTGAGCACACTCAGATGGCACAGTTGCTATGGGCCTGGGCTTTGATGTGGGTCTGTAATTTGCACACCTTTTAATAAATAATATGGTTTTGGAGTGCAGAGACAATTTGATTAAGCATTGGGATGTGATGAAGCAAAGGTCTCCTGGGTCTGTTCATAGTGGAGGGCATTTGAGATGTCTTTCCACTGTTGAGTGCTGAATGAGAGTATGTGAAATAGAGCTGTATCTAATATGGGCAGAAGTCTCTATGGCATCTTATGATGCTGAATAGCGAGGCCCCCGCTCAAATGAACAGGCACCCAATTAAAAACTTGGTAAAGGAATTTTTCTCCCATCTAAAGACCAGTTAGATCTGTGCAACAGCATGTTCAGTGAGCGATCCTATTACCCTGAAAGACTGGCCCCAGTTTAAACTGTTTGTAGAATCATAAAATCCCCACACTGTGGAACCAGGCCATTTGGACAATCAATTCCACACCAATCCTCTAAAGACCATCCCACCCAGACCCACACCCCACTGCCCCATCCCTGTAACCCTGCATTTCCCATGGCTAGCCTACCTAACCTGCACATCCCTGGACACTGGACAATTTAGTATGGCCAATCCACCTAACCTGCACATCCCTGTACTGTGGGAGGGAACTGGAGCAAAAAGAGGCAAGACACTGGGAGAATGTCTGTCTGGAGTTTGCACAGTTGCCTGAAGGTGGAATTGAACCCAGGTCCCTGGCACTGAGAATCAGCAATGCTAACTGCTGAGCCAACATGCTGGCCCATGCTGAGTCAGTTTTAATAGCGGTAATTGCTTTTTCCAATTCCAGTTGCCCCTTTGTAACCTGCAGAACCTAAACCCAAAAGGGCCCTTTTCAAGAGAGGAACTGAATGTTTTATGTTGAGCCTGTGGAGGCAACTTCTACAGTGTTTTTTTTGTGTGGCATTTTCAAGCTGGTGCCTGTGAACTAGCCCAACGCTGCGGGAGCTTCAGCAATGGGTTTTTAAAAAAAATATATCATTCATGGGAAGTTAGTTCTGCTGGCTTGGCCACAGTTTACTGCCCATTCCCAATCACCCTGGAGCAGTTAAGAGTCTGTGACATTACTGTGGATCTGGAGTCTCTTGTACACCAGATCAGGGCTGGTTTCCTTCCCTAAAAGATATCAGCGATGTTAGGAGGCGTTAGTGGGCCAGGTGTATGTGTGTGTTTTTTGTTTTGGCAGCTTATTATCCCAGCTTTGTCTTGAACTCCAGTTTTACCATCTGCCATGGTAGGATTCAAATTCTTATCCCCAGATCATTAGCCTGCAGTTGTGGATTACTAACTGAGTGACATTACCAACACTTCACCTATATACATATATCTGAATTCCTGTGGAGGTTGGTGGATTGTATTCAAAAACTGGGATGCTGCACAATTTCACAGTTGCTGAGAGGGTTTACGAACTGAAATGGGTCTTCCAAAATTTCTTTTTCCAACTTCTGATACTGGTCCTGGGGTATATTTGGCTATGATTACTGAAGTGTTTTGCTTTGGTTAGTGGGTGGTTGCAGTTTACCTACTCGTTCTGAGGTGTCTTTTTGGGTCTGATGGGAGCTCCCTCAAATTTAATATTAAATGCTACAGTTTGCTGCCCAATAGCAAGAGGCAAATGATTAACTGAAGCCTGCTCACAACAGTTTGTGGCAGACAGACTGAACGCAAAGGTTATATCGCCCTCTGGAATTTTGAAAAGTAACTGCAGGAGGGGGGGGATGCCTGGTTGTTGCAGTCAACTGCTTTAAACCTTGAGGGTTGCAAAACCAAGCGCCTGTGCAAATAGGTGTGAAGCAGAATAAGAATAGGGACATTGTGCGAATCTCCTACAAAGCGATTCCCCAATCCAGAATCAAAGCGCAGAAGGGATGAATCTATATGAGATCATGGCAATTGCCTCGATGTTCTTGACCTTCACATTTTTATTGCCTTAATTATGACGTAGTTAAATGATAGATTCTTGTTAATTTGGATTCATTTTTGTGGAAGCCATCTAAGCAGTTTGGAAATGTTTTTTCATGGCCTGTGCAGAAAAAAAAGTTACTTGGATCTTTACCATGCAAGCAGCTCTGACAGTCATTGAGGCCAGAAAGAGCTGGAATTTGGAAATCTAAGATCTTCAGGAGACAGAATAAATGCGATGAAATGTAACAATATGTTTGCCCCCTGACACCACATGCTATTCTGACTCTGAGCTTTGCCGATATCCTTTCAATGTCACTGGATCTAAATCCTGGAACTCTTGACAATACTGAGTCTCCCTACACCACGTAGACTGCAGTGCTTCAAAATAGTGGCTTACGAGGATAATTGGGGATGGAGCAGTAAATGTTGGCCTAGCCAGCAACTATCCACATCCTTTAAAAGTATATTTTTAAAAACCTGACCGAGTTTGTGGGTAGACTCTTTTGTTGCATTTATTTTGTCAAGAAATTAGTAGTCATTTCTAGGCTTAATCTGAAAATGGAATATAGTCTGATGAGAGTTTGCATCTTTAAACAGACCAGTCATATGTTCAGAAACTTAATGTGTTCCATTACAGGGACCATTTTAACTCTCTCAGCGAATTAAATGGAGGAAGGCCAAGTTTGGCAGCAAACTGTCTTATCCTCTGCAACCTGGAGAGGGCAGTAGGTTTCGACGTGTCCATTTTAACAATCTGACCACTGGATATCCTGGACAGGGTTAAACTTTAGACCTTGTTGTCATTGCCAACATTCGTCAGCATCCTTGTTAATTGAAGGTTTAATTCCCCACTTGGCTAATCACAAAAGGTTAGCAAAGTATCATGTTTGAATTTCCACTCTAAATAGCAGCCTCTCCAACGTGTTAAATTTCCCCTAAATTTTAAATGGTGTAGCCCTGTTCTCAGAATATTATTCAGTAACAGTTATTGAAAAGTAATTGTTTTATTCCTTTTTTCCAAATTAATTGGGAATTCTTTTTTTTTGAGGCTATGAAATAGCTGTAGGAACTTAAAGGATTCTTAAGGTGGATTGGCCCTTCACATGCCTGTCTCCCAAGTTAAATGGTGATTGACCTAAACCCTGGCTTTGAATTTGCTATTATCTGCCATTAGATTGAGCTCCCTCTGTTATGGTGAATGCAGGACTGGGAAAGATGGTTGTTCAGGGTGATGAGAGCAGATAAAAATGCTCCTTAGCCATTAAGATAAGAGCTGGGTAGCTAATTTCTATTTCAGTTGGCTAGTCTGCCTGAGGACCTCCAAAATCTCAATGTTTCTTCTTCAAAGTTGAGGTTTGAATTGAAAGTTTAGCCTTTTCTTTGAAGGGTCCTGGTTGTTTCCATGCTCTCTTCAATGAGCATGTTTTGCACTCACTGTAACAGGTGCAGAAGCATTTGGACTTAATGTTTTACAGTTATTGGCTTAATGTTTTTGAATTATGTAACACCAAGCCATGTGGGATGTTAGGCCACATGACCTAAAGCCTTGCCAAAGGGGTAGATTGAAAGGAGTATTTAAAAGGGGAGAGGGGTAAAAAGGCAGAAGTTTTTAGTGAGGGGATTAAAGAACTTGGGAGCTGGTAAGGTGATTGGTCCAACTAGGCCACTAATGTGGGAGTCATTTTTAATCAAGGATACATGGGATGCCAGCATTGAAGAAGTGCAGAGATCACAAACAGCTGGGAATCAGTTACAGAACTTTGGAAGGGTGAGGCTATGGTTGGTATTGAAAAGTATGGTGAGAATTTTAAATTAAGGTATAACCAGAAAGGGTGCCAATGTTGGAGACAGAAATGATGTGTTAGAGGAAACTGGTATGCTAGAGTACAGCGTCAGATCAGCTGAACATATGTTGGAATTGGAGGTTGGCCAGAACACCATTGGAGACAGCAAAGCATTCAGTGGGTGCTTCCTCAGTTGAGACCGTGGCAGAGGCTGGCACTTCGTGTTTCAGCAGCAGGCAGCCTCACTCGTGTTGCAGATTCGCAGAAGGTTATTTTGATATCAAACGGAACACTGAAGCTGTGCACATTTTGGTTCGGCATTTTCGGTTGCCAGGAAGAAAGATGGAGTTTGGAGGGAAGGGAATGAACAATGGAATTGCATTTCCCAATATTTAGCTGGAAAGAAAATTCTGCTCATTCAGTAAAAGGTGGGTGAGAATTTTGAGAAAACTGGTGGGTTAAGGGGTAGTGGTGTGGTTCTGTTAAGTCCTTAACATTTGCGATGTAAAAACAAGGACTGCAGATGCTGGAAACCAGAGTCTAGACTAGAGTGGTGCTGGAAAAGCACAGCAGGTCAGGCAGCATCTGAGGAGCAGGAAGATCGACGTTTCGGGCAAAAGCCCTTCATCAGGAATAGAGCTATTCCTGATGAAGGGCTTTTGCCCGAAATGTCTATTTTCCTGCTCCTTGGATGCTGCCTGACCTGCTGTGCTTTTTCAGCACCACTCTAGTCTAAACCCTTAACACTTGCTGTCAGGCAGCTCGGTTCGCAATAAATGCCAGCTATAGCCACATACTGAGACTGAATAGTTCAAAAACTTGGATTCATACTTCATGTGAGACTGGATTTCAGAGAAATTCTGAACCAGCCTTATAGCGCTTGTGGCAAGGACCACAGTACAACCTCTGTGCAATCTTCCTTTGAAATCCCTGGGCACTTTCAAGCTACCTGCAATTAATTTTGATGTTTAGACAAGACTGATGCAGCCTAAACGTTTAAAGTTTAACTTCTGGGAGGAATTAAAGTGTGAGCAAGAGTGTGCAGAGTGCTGCAGTACAGAAGGATTGAAGTTCCAGTGTAATGGGGCTCTGTCTTGGGACAGTGCATGCTGTGGCTACCAGGTTTAATTTAAACGTGTCCAAGGTATTGTTGAAAACTGGTGAAATCAGCACGTATCTCTTTGTCAGATGACTTTTGATGTGTGGATCTGAGTGGATTGCAAATCATAGCCATTTTGGTATCTTCAATTCTGCAATCAAATATTGTTAAAGCCTGTTTAAGTATATTCGTGATGAATTGCACATGGGGTTTAATATGAACTGAGACAGATTGGTGGAACAACTGTTTATTACCTAAACTAAATTAGTATTAATACTTTGAATCAAGGACTGTAATTTTGCTCAATGTGACTCCAAAGAATTTAAAATTTTTTAATGTAGGTTTGATGAGTAGATTTGGATAAATATAGACCCCAAAACTATTCGGCTAAACTTTGTGGTGCTGCTCATCGTGCCACTTTGCAAGTGATGCTAACGTTTAACATTTTCCTTTCACTCTTCTAACAATGTGTTGCAAAGTTGGGTAAGCAGTTTCTCCCTGTCACCAGGGTTGTCAACCTCCTGAAGCTCTGTTGTGATCGAAGGCTAGTGAGATTGGAATGCAGATCAACAGTTGTTTCATCCGTTGGCCTTGTGTGCCCTTCTCAGTGGCTGAAGTTATGGCCATAACCACTGGAGGAGATCAGTGAAAGATCACACTGCAGGGCAATGGAAGAAATAACTTCCATACATCCAGAGGCCACTGGATTTCTTAGCAGATTTGTGTGGGAACTGAGTTAACTACAGTTATTTCAACAAAGTATATACCAAAATACAATGTCTGCATAAGTGTGTGTACATTACATCTGTGATAAAAATAATCTCTAAAGAGATTTATGTAATATAGATGAATCATAAACCACCTAAACAACAGAGTTATTTATGTGGCAAATATCTTTCAGAAGTTAAGATTCCCAAAGAGCTGTTTGTGTATCCAATTTGCTCAAGGCAACCCTAGTGACTAGGGCAGTACACTGCCCAATGTCTATCAGTAGCCTACATAGCTGGTCTTAGACATGGGTGATACAAAGGCCAGAGAAGTCAGGCTGATCAGAAAGCAAATTGAAGGATTTTCAAATCTCTACCAGAAATATCGGATTTGAACCTAGCTTTGAGTTCATATTGTTTCCATGGTTTGAAAAAAAGCATTTAATTTGAAATGATTGCTTATCAGTAATCCAAGGACAGTTTCAAAACAGGCCAAGAGATACCGAGGTAACTAGTGAAGATAACCACCATATATAGGAGCAGAATTAAGCCTTTTAGCCATTTGAATGCTCCATTCAATCGTGACTGATGTTTCTCAACCCCATTCTACTGCCTTCTCCCTGTAATCCTTGATCCCTTTACCTAAATATGTGACACTCAATGACTATGCCTCCACAGCTCGCTGCAGCAATAGGCTCGACAGATTCACCACCTTCTGACTGAAGAAATCCCCCCCCCCATCTCCATTCTAAAGGGTCATCTCTTTTCTCTCTGAGGCTATGCCCTTGGGTCCTAGTTTCTCCTGCTAGTGGAAGCAACTAGGAGAAAGTGTGGTCTGCAGAAGGCTGTTGTGAAACTTGAAAGGGTTCAGGAGGATGTTGCCAGGTGAAGGGTTTGAGCTATAGGGAGAGGCTGAATAGGCTGGGGCTGTTTTCCCTGGAGCATTGAAGGCTGAAAGGTGACCTTATAGAGTTTTATAAAATCATGAGGGGTATGGATAGGATAAATAGACAAGGTCTTTTCCCTGGGGTGGGGGAGTCCAGAACTAGAGGGCATAGGTTTAGGGTGAGAGGGGAAAGATATAAAAGAGACCTACGGGGCAGCATTTTCACATAGAGGGTGTTGCGTGTATGGAATGAGCTGTCAGAGGAAGTGTTGGAGGCTTGTACAATTGCAACATTTAAAAGATATCTGGATGGGTATAGGAATAGGAAGGGTTTGGAGGGATATGGGCTGGGTGCTGGCAGGTGGGACTAGATTGGGTTGGGATATCTAGCTGGCATGGATAGGTTGGACCTAAGGGTCTGTTTCTCTGCTGTACATCTGACTCTCAAAGCAGGACATCCTTTCTTTGGTACAGTGCCCAAAGTAACACAATACTCCCAGATGCAGTCTGACCAGAGCCTTATCCAGCCTCAATAGTACATCTTTGCTGTTGTATTCCAGCCCTCTTGAAATGGAAGCTAACATTGCATTTACCTTGTTAAGGTTAAAACAATCCTGAACTCGGACCTCCAAGCCCCTTTATGCTTCAGATTTCTGAACCCTTTCCCCATATAGAAAATAGTCGAAGCCTCTATTCTTCCTCCCAATTTGTGTAACCTCCCACTTTCCCACACTCCCGTGGAAAATGTCCCAGTCTAACCAGTCTTTCTTTATAACTCAAACCTTCCATACCTGGCAACATACTGGTAAATCTCTTCTGAACCCTCTCCGGGTTAATAATCTTACTGCAGCAGGGTGATCAGAACTGGACGCAATATTCCAAAAAATGGCTTCACTAGTGTCCAGTACAACCTCAACATGACGTCTCAACTCCTATACTCGAAAGACTGAACAATGATGGCAAGTGTGTTAAACACCTTTTTAACCATTCTGTCTATATGTGATGCAAACTTCAAAGAACTATGTACCTGAATCCCTAGATCTCTGTCTTTTAGCAGTGCAAGGTATTTGCAAGACTGTATCTGGGATATTGTTCAGTTTTGGTTTCCTTACACAGTGAGGGATGTACTTGCTTGTATGGTTCAGGAATGTTCCCAAGGGTTGAATCTTGGGAAGAATGGTTGATCATATGAGGGAATTGGATCGTGCAGTTTAGGCTTGTCTTCACTGGAGCTGAAATGAACGTTGGAGGGAGGTGAGGCTGGTTATCCAACTGATCATGTAATATAATTTTAATGGGAATTGAAAAGATAGATTCTGAAACTATTTCTCCTCTTGGGAATTTATTGGATTCGAAGGCAGAGTTACAAAATGAATGATTTTATAATTATGATGGATAAGGAGAAAGTTATGATGGAATATAACTTGAGAGTTCCTGTTATTGATTGCAGATCATTTATGATTAGTGTAAACACCGTTCGCTCTGCAGATCATTGCCAAATTGCAATATTAGTTCTAAAAGCAAATTAAAACCAATTGAAAATGGGAGTTGTATTTTGTTTAAGAAATGATTTGGGCACTGGGTTGATTATAAAGCCTCTGTGGAATCCGTGGGCTGGGGTAATGGTTTACAGCCGTTGTTTCCACTCTGTTCTGAACCGTCACTGGGCCCTTCACTAGGTTTATTGTTTGTGACTGTTCCTGAGAGCTCATGACTTCCATGACTCACCCCCCCACCCCCCCCCCCCCCCGCCTCCCCTCTCACCTCAAACTGTCAGCACTTGATGAGATGCTGTCATTTTACTTCTGGAGAAGTGAGACTTGTACTAACAAGGATTTTTAAAGAAAATTTCTGTAAGATGTGTTTTGTGTTTGTATACTGTACAGATATTGAGTTTAAAATTCTGGGTAGTTGGTCATAACCTGCATTCAACATTGGAAGTTGCTCCATGAACTGGAATTGTTGCACAGATAAATGTGCGATGCTGTAAGTTTCCGTAAAAGACAAGGGCAGCATCTCTGACCCCAACTGCATGAGAGGAGAAAAGATATAGATAGGAATGTAGTCTAGAAATAGGAGAGAGTGGCTAGAATATTGAATGCTGAATTGATGCTCTGTTGCAGTGTTGTTCTAGTTTATTAGACCATAAGGTTAAGCCTAAAGCATTGCATGGTGATTTTCAACAAAAGACATGTTAAAACAGGATATAAGTGGGATACACTATAAACACAGCAATAATTATTAATTCAATAAGTAATGCCTCTGTTTAGATTCACCAAGGTCTTCTGTACAAAACAGATTTTTTTTCACTTGTTTTTAAGGTCTGAAATTGTATCTCTGTTTTAATGAAACAGTGCATTCCTCCAATTCAACCCTCTTAGACACAAGCACATAACCACTCCACTGCTGATGGTCATGCAGAATCCCGGTGATTGGAAATCCTTCCCTAAACCCCTCAGCCTCGTAGGAGCAAAGAGGCATTCCTTAAACCCTATCTCTGAGCAAAGGTTTGGCCATCTGTGCTATTATCTCCCAGTGTGATTTGGTTTTTGTTTTTGTTTCATAATGTGCTTGTGAAGCACTTGGGTTAATTGACCATTGAATCCCTTTAGTGCAGAAAGAGGCCATTCAACCCATTGAGTCTACACTGACCCTCTACAGTACATCGCACCTAGACTTGCCCCCATCCCATCCCCATAACTCCATGTGGGGATTTTACCTTGATGAATCCACTTAATCTAAACATCCTTGGACACTGTGGGCCATTTAGCATGGTCAATCCTCCTAACCCGCCCATTGTTGTACTGTGGGAGGAAACTGGAACACCTAGAAGAAGTCCACTCCAATATGGGGAGAGCATGCAAACCCAGGACTGGAATCGAACCCAGGTCACTGGTGCTGATAATCACTGTAAGGGCACTACGTGCCAGTCGTTATTGTGTAAAAGTCTCCTCCCCTTTTGCTAGCTCTTGGGGTACTTTGAGAAATAAAATAATTGGCACACTCAACTCCATATTTAGAAGGGATGATTGTGTTGGCCATAATTTGGCATTAATTAGCAAGGTTATCAATAGACACCCTTAGAATAAATGAAATAGAAGCTCGATTCATGGTCACTTTTGGAAATGTGGACTAGTGTTCAAAATACAAAGTGTAGTGCTAATGTAGAGGGCATTCTCCTTCTAAGATGCGAATTTGATTTTGCTGCTGTTGCTATTATTGTTTGTTTCTTTTCATTCATTCATTTCCATTTGTTAATTCCCCATATACAAAATAGAATACAGAAATATTTCTGTTGCTGTCTGTACAATTCAATCATAAGTATCTTCCTAACGTATTAACCCTTGGAACTGTGCTTTAATCCCATTAGGATGACAAGGATTTGGTTCATGAGTTTGTCGTTGCTGAGGGTTTGACATGTTTGATAAAAGTAGGAGCAGAAGCAGACCAGAACTACCAGAATTACATCCTGAGAGGTAAGCAATGCATTCTCTCCTGTCTCGGTGCTTTCCAAAAAGAACACACGGTTTATTTCTTTTTACTGTGCAACAGAGCGTGTACAGACCTCACTGTCTGGTGGCTTCAATTAACACAGTTTGAGCAAGGTTTGGAATGAGGCATCTGTGGTTAGAGTTGAGCTATTAGGTATGGTAGTCTCTCTCTGTAGCCAGCCTAGTTAATAGAAGCTTTGCAGTTTTTCACTGGCTACCTCTACATAGGTTGTATAAGAGGAATATTTAAGACTGACCTGAGCTGCAATGGCTTTGCTACAGAAAGGTTTCCATCTATCACGTCCTGTTCCAACAGGAAGAGCATCTGTCTTGGACACTGGAATGATAAAATGTTATTCCACAAAATTATTTCAGTTTTGATCTTGGGGCTGTCATGAATGTCCATTCATCAGAATTTTATACTGATGTTAACCAATACAAAGCATTGTTATGATTAGAGCAGCAATGTCCCATATTGTACATCTATCTTGTACTGAATCTCTTGTGATGACATACAAATCTCTTTGAAGTTGAACAACACAAATTATATTGTGTACTGCAGGGATGAACCTGGAGGTTATTTGATACTTTGCGATTTTCTGTAGGAGAATCTTAACCTTCAACATGGCAGATGGACATCCACATGTTAAAAAATCTCAGCATCGGTTTTGAAATCCACACACTGTCTCATTTCCAAATCCCTCCATGGATTCCCCACCTCCTCTCTCTCTCTAACCTCCTCCAATAAAAGGCCTTTGAAATTTCATCATTCTTAAAATTTTGGTCTTGTTGGGATCCTAGGCTGTGATTGGTGCACTAGTGTAATTTTTGTCGTTAGCTGTTTTCCTTCTGTATATGTCTTGGATGCTCCACTTTTCTTAAGATGTGCCTTGAAAGTTACCTTTCAGACACAGTTTATGGTCACTTGTTCTGATATCTCCTGGAGCTCAATACCAAAGGTTGGTACCACGTTTTAGAGTCTTAGTCATACAGCATGGAAACAGACCCTATGGTCCAACTCGTCCATGCTGATCAAGTTTCCCAAGCTAATCTAGTCCTACTTGCCTGTGTTTAACCCACATCTCTTTAAATCTTTCCTATTCAAGTACCTGGCCAAATATCTTTCAAACGTTTTAACTGTATCTGTATCTACCATTTTCCTCTGACAGTTCATTCCATGTACAATCCACCCTCTGTGAAGAAGTTACCCCTCAGGTCCCTTCTATCTTTCTTAACACTTTTTTAAAACATATTGCTTTATTTTAGGCTCCATGCAAATGGAAGTTATTGTGTTGATTTTATACACTGCTCGTGCCTGTGTTGTGACTGCTCTCCCCCTCTATAGCTTTCTTCTATCTCTTACTGCTTTGGTTTAAGTCTGAGGAGATTGTGGAGGGTGAAGCAGGGTCAAGCTGTAGAACGAATGAGCTCTTGCAGGCATTAAATGAGTGATGAGTTGTAACAGTGTGGTGTGTGGGCTACATTTGAAGGGAAAAAGCCGACCAAAAGATCTGCATTGTGTGCTGCCAATTGTATGATTTATCCTTGTTCCAGAGTTTTTTTATTTATATTCGGTCTGCAATGCCTCTGGTTATTATTTGTTTTATCGGCTCTGTGGCTGGAGTGCAGAGGAGTGCAGAGGAGGGCAGAATTTCCCATACAGTTTTAAGTATGGGGGGTAACTAACATGTCACCCTCAGCTGATTTGACTGGCAACCTAGTTACAAACAGTTAACAGGCAATGGCAAGCAGCTCTCCTGATCACTGTTTTGGCATTAATGATCTGGTCACCAGAAGCTGCTAGCCAGTCAAAGGCTGGGGTCAAGCAAAGGCTGGGGTCAAGCAAAGACTGGAGTCAAAAGATTGGACCCAAAGGCAAGAGGGCTGCTTTCAGAGACCACCTCTTGCCTGCTATCCGGGCCTCCTATTATCCACAAATTGGGACAAATGCAGCCCACTCACCTCCAGGTGGGCTGCAGTTACCAAGGTTTCCCAAGATGGAAGTTCTTCAGCTTGCTCGCCAGGTAAGGGGAGGTGGTGAGTTGAGGCTTATAAATAGCCATTAATTGTCTACTTAAGGGTCTTTAAATTGATGCCAAGCCGGAATGTTGTACCTGGACCTTCCCATGATAGCTGAAATGCAGTATCTGAGGCAACCCACCTAGTGAGTCTGCGTTGCACCCCCTGCACTGCGATCACATCCTTCCCTTAGTGTGGTAGCTGGAACTGCGCACACTACTCCAGCTGTCGGCCAATCAAACTTCTGTACAAATGCAGCATGACTTCCTGCTTTTATAATCTGTGCCATGACTGCCATGTATGCTGTCTTACCTACCTATTAATATGTCCTGCCACCTTCAGGCATCTGTGGACAAGCACCCCCAAGATCCCGGTATTCCTCTGAGCTTGCTAGTGTCTTTCCATTCATTGAGTATGCCCTTGGCTTGTTACTTCCTGCAAAGTGCTTCACCTCACATGTATCAAGGTTAAATCCCATTGCCAACATCTGCCACCGTTAATCTGTTTACAACTTTTTCTATTCCCTTGTATCCTATCTACATGTTTCTGGGAAATACTGTTACTTTCAGTGAGGATCTTGAACTAAAAGATGCTGGGTTGAATTGAGTGTCTAGACTTCAGTTCGGCTTCTTGCAAGGCCAACTGTTACTTGTACTTGGAATTATATAATGAGCTTTTAAAGGAATTGGGTGGTATTTCCAACTGAGACATTCCACGAAATTCGAAGCAAATGTTTGATGCAGATGTCCGTTACCCTCAAGGTTGGGTATCTGCCCCTGTTAGCAAACCCCTTTTCTACCTAACTTACAAGAAAACTTAGTGCTAGTGATCAATTTAGAAGATTGATCCTTAGTTTCTTAAGTTATCAAATTTATCTGGTTTTGGGCATACTGGATCACATGTGTTGATTAAAAGGTCTCCCACAATTCCACAATTTGATCGGAGCCTTGCCCATTTGTTTTGTTCACATTTTCTGTCAGTAGCTCTTTTGTAGCCTCCCTTCTGTTTGCCCAATCTGTGTCCTCTTCTGTCAAATGCTGTACCATTTCAGTCCGTGTAGCATTGGTCAAACCTCTGGGTCACAAACCATCACCATCGTTTCCAAAATTTCTTTCCACCAGCTCCTTCATTATTTGTCACACCATTTTGTTAATTGGGTGTTCGATTTGTCTAACTTCTCTTACTCCCCTTCCCAATGTCGCATCCCATCTTAATGTTACTCCTGCCTGCAAGGCATAGGATTTCTTGGAGTTAGTAGAAAATAAACATTCCTGTATATTTACATATGGCTTGGGAATATGGGTTAACAATCTGTAGGCACTACAAACATAATTTCAAAGGCTGAAAAGTGCTTTGGGACATCTAGTCATGAAGGGCACTTTATAAATAACACAAAAGCAGAAACTGCTGGAAAAGCTAGGTAGGTCTGGCAGCATCCGTGAAGAAAAATCAGAGTTAACATTACGGATCAAGTGACCCTTCTTTAGAACCCTTTCAGTTCTGAGGAACGGTCACTTGACTGGCAACGTTAACTCTGATTTCTTTTCACAGATGCTGCCAGACCTGTTGAGCTATTCCAGCAATTTCTGTTTTCATTTCTGATTTACAGCATCTGCAGTTCTTTCAGTTTTTACTTTTATAAATGAGTGTCTCCTTAAAATATGTCAAAAATAAAATGGTCTGGCACACAGGATATCAAAATACTGTAGAGGAATTTTATGTTGCCGGTGAACTACCTTGGATTAGTACAGTTTTACTGACCATCTGATGGTAGATGGCATGCTGAATACAAAAAATGTCCATGATCCCACAGAATAGTGGGCCAGCTTACTGTACATTGCAGACTGCGCTTATTGCAACATTAATTGCAAGAAAGGTTTGAGCTACTTTTGGGCATTTCTTTTTGTAAAAAAGGTCCAGAACTCTTCAAATGCTGCAAGTTTTACTTTAACCATTTACAAATTGGCAAATTGGAAAAACAGCAGTTGTTAGTCTGTCTCCATGACCACTGGAATATTGAGTGCAAATGTAGGTCCATTGTTTGTGGTTTTTCTTGCGATTTAGGTCAGTGTTACTAGTATGTAGGAAGATACAGATAATTAAGTGCCAAACACCCATGTTTCTTAGAATTTGCAGTTTAAAAATGCTTATTCTGTACAATTTCAAATAAATATTGGAAGGTTATAACGATAACAGCCAAAATGAGAATTGTCCGGATGATAGATTGAGTAGACTGGGGCTCTGTCTGCTAAATTTAGAAGATTTAAGAGCTAATCTAATAAAAGACATAAAAATCCTTTTAAGACTCGACGAGTTAAATGGTGAGAAGACATTTCTCCTGTCCAGGATATCTAAATTAAGGGTCACAGCTTTAGAATAAGAATCATAGAATCCCTACATTGTGGGATCAGGCCATTTAGCCCACTGAGTCCACATTGACTTTCTGAAGAGCACCCCACCCAGACCAGCACTCTTACTCTATCCTGTAACCTTGCAATTCACGTAGCCAATTCATCTAACTTGCACATCCCTGGACACTATGGGTAATTTACTATGATCAATCCACTTAGCCTACACATCTTTGGAATATGGGAGGAAACTGGTGTATCTGGTGGGAACCCACTGAGACACCAGGAGAATGTGCGAACTCCACACAGTCACCCCAGTCCCTGGTGTTGAGGCCAATATGCTAACCACTGAGCCACAATGTCATTTACATTGGAGATACAGTCTGTTCTTATATAAGGTCATAGTCCTGTTCCTGTGCAATCCCACATTATGGGACCGGAATTGCATTATAGCCAATACAGGTAAGGAAAGCTCGCATTTTGCAAATAATAGTCTAAATTCTTCAATCACGTTTTAGCCAATTTATGTTGAAGATGCGCGTTATAGCAGAACCAACTGTAGAGTACTTTTTCACTTAATTGTGATTTTTTGGAATGCTTCACCACTGAAATGGTTAGCACTGCTGCCTCACAGCACCAGGTCCCAGGTTCGATTCCAGCCTCGGGCGTCTGTCTGTGTGGAGTTTGCACGTTCTCCCCGTTTCCTCCGGGTGCTCTGGTTTCCTCCCACAGTCCAAAGATGTGCAGGTCAGGTGAATCGGTCATGTTAAATTGCCCATAGTGTTCGGTGCATTAGTCAGAGGGAATTAGGTCTGCATGGGTTACTCTTTGGAGGGTCAGTATGGACTGGTTGAGCCGAAGGGCCTGTTTCCACACTGTAGGGAATATAATCTTAATCTAATCTAAAGTGCTCCTTCATTGAGTATATTCTAAACGTGCTTGTATTTTTGGTTCCTGAAGAAATCAAGAGAAATGGGAATATTACATTTGAGTTACTTTAAATGGTGAAAGCAGACTTGTGCTGAATGGTCTCCTTCTCCATTATTTATAGTTAATAAAGAACAGAAGTAGGTGAAGGGTGATTGGAGGTTTCCTGCAGTGTGAAGTCTTTTTTTTCCTACCTGCAACTAACATGAAGATGCTTTATCAAGTGCTGACTATTTCAGAAGGCATAAAGTTCAGTCACAATCATGTTGATTTCTATCATGCAATCACCCATCTATGAATTCAGTCTGTCTATATTATAACCACTACACCTACGTAGGAATGTCAAACTGTGGTCAGCTATAAACCTTAAGCTGATGAGTTGAGTTGAGTTGAGCCGAGCCAGGATTGTATTGGGAGTTGATCAGTGCAATCTCTGTAGGTATTTGTGTTGTTTTGCAGCTGGGTTGTGCAACATTTATGTCCATTAAATTATATTGTTGAAGTCATCTTGAACTGTTTTCCAAGGAAGGTATTTGTTTTATTTCTTTTCCCACATACACTATAAATACAGATGTACTTTTATGATAACTGCCATTTGGAATCATTAGTATCTACATAGTCCTAGAGATGGACAGCATGGAAACAGACCCTTCAGTCTAACCCATCCATGCCGACCAGATATCCCAACCCAATCTAGTCCCACCTGCCAGCCCCCGGCCCATATCCCTCCAAACCCTTCCTATTCATATACCCATCCAAATGCCTCTTAAATATTGCAATTGTACCAGCCTCCACCACTACCTCTGGTAGCTCATTCCATACACGTACCACCCTGTGTGTGAAAAAGTTGCCCCTTAGGTCTATCTCATATCTTTCCCCTCTCACCCTAAACCTATGCCCTCTAGTTCTGGACTCCCTGATCCCAGGGAAAAGACTTTGTCTATTTACTCTAGAGCAGCATTTTTAAAATTAATTTTTACCATCTCACAGACTCTACTAGTTTCTCTTTTCAATCAGTCGGCAGTTTGCAAAGAATTCCATTTGGAAGCTGCTGGCTGTAATACCCCACAGATTTTGGCAAGTTTGTGTTATATAATATGTATTAAATGTGCTTCAGTCTAAAAGATTGCCTAATGCCCCAGTTTGTGTTTAACTTATTACAATGGATTTGAAGACCGGTTGTGCTAAACAAACCTGTAACAATTCTTTCACTGCCACTTTAGCAATGGATTTTTTTATATACAGTAGAGCACTTAATCTGCTAACTAGTGGTTAAAATATAAACGTTCTTGCTGCAATCTGTCAATGCTTCTCAGTCGATCCATGAAGGTGCATGAGTTGATGATTTATTACATTGCAAAATGGGGTGTATATTGACTCCATCCTACTCCACAAGCTCCCATCATTATCACTTCTCCCTAATAAGCCAATCGGTTTAACATCAGCATCAGTTAAATTCTTGGAATCCATAGCATGAGATTGAATTCTTGAGCTTTCAACAACGTGTTGTGTTATTGAAATCATCCAGCCCAGGTTTTGTAAATGGGCAAAGGGGCTACCATCTTGGTGAGAAGGCCCAAGTATTTAGTTTGTCAAGCAGAAGGGCTGGTTTGCAACCTGGGAAGGGTGGAAAGTGTACAGCTGGCAGGAATCGTGAAAGAGGAGAAATAAAGGTTGGTATGGGTGTCATGCTTGGTTCATGCTTTGAGTATGTTTTGCCTTTTGAGTCAAAGGTTGATAATTCAAGCCCTTTCTGTAGACTTGAGCAGATAATGTAGGCTGATATTGCAGCACAGTACTGAGGGGTGTGCTGCACTACCAGATATGCTGTTTTCTGATGAGGCATTTAAACTGAGACCCAGTCTTTGCCTTTCAGGAGAATGTAAATGTTTTGTAACACTACTCAAAGAAGAGTAGGAGTATTCATCGTAGTCTCCTGGTCAAACATTCATCTTTCAAATGACATGATTGGGACTGATTATTTGGTCATTATAAAAGCGGAACAGTGGAGATGCTGGAAATCTGAAACCGGAAAATGCTGGAAAACTCAGCAGGTCTTGCAGCATCTCTGGACAGAGAAACAGAGTTAATGTTGGAGGAAGCAGGTGCAGACTGAGTGACCATTGTGCAGAGCACATCTGCTCTGTCTGTAGGAATGACCCCAACCTTCCACTTGCCATTTCAATGAACCGCCTTGCTCTCTCACTGTAAGTAATCTAATCTAAAAAAGATGCTCCAGACATAATAGGTTAAATGGCCTCTTTCTGTACTGTAAAATTCTGCTTCGAAAGAGGGCTCTCAGTTTCAATTTTGAACCTGCAAATATGGCTGCAGAGGTCCAGTCAGTCCACAGTGATTGTCACTGTCTGTGTGCTTAGAAACGTCCACACTTCCTGTTCCAAATCGCTCGCTAGAAGCATTTGTTAATTATTACTTGTGTTTAGACATTGAGTGGAAGCACGGTCTGTTTGGTTGGATTATCACAGTGATTTAAATCCTGTTGAAAATTCATTGGCCACTGTGGATGCATAGAAGGATTCAACACCTGAATGGAAGGAATTCACTGGAGAAGTTATTTTGTGCCAATTACTACTTTTCAGCTTTCAAACACAAGGGAAGCAATATCTTATCAAAGTTGAGTGTCTCTGGTGAAAAGAAATTTTAATGCATTTCATCTTTTAAAAAGTCTGAGAAAGGAAAGGATCCTGAAAGACTCCAGAATAATTCAAAAGACTGGAAGGTGCTTTCCACTTTTACATTTGCGTACTCCTGCACTGGATAGAGCTAGCTCAGAGCTGCAGACATTTCCCTGACCTGCTGAGCTTTTCCGCTCTTGACTCTGATCTCTGGCATCTGCAGTCCTCACTTTCTCCTGGACATTTCCCTCTGTCTTGGGCTGTGGTAGACTTTATTTTCCTGCCTGTCTTAATTGAAGACGATCTGTATTTAATAAGTTTGTTGAACTATCACTTTAGATCTTGAAATAGCTGAAAGGGTTATGTTTGGAACATGTCTCGAGAGGGCCCATAAGTATTTGTCTTGCAGTGTTTCTTTATAAAATGAAGTGAAATCTAGGAAATTAAAACAACCTCTTGAAGCCCGGGTTTATTTGCCTTGGAATTCTGAGTGTCGCTCATCTCCAGTAGAGTGTGTCTGCTTGCTGTGGTTATTTTCTCAAAGGAGAGAAATTGAGCTGTGCCAGACTAGCCATAACAAATAGACTGCAGCTTTCCTGAGCATAGCACTGGTGTAAGGGTGACAATTAGTTAACATTTGTAATAGAATTTGGTTTCTAAAATAGGTTACTTCTAATATCCTTTACACGCACACACAATACCGAAAGGCTGCATGAAAGTGACCGAGCACTAATGTTTTCCTGGGGCAACAGTTCATCAGGTTTTTATAGCTCTATAACTCTAGACAGCAGCTCTTTACTAGGTTAAGTTTTATGTCGAGAAAATGTAAAGCTTTGAGGCAGCATTTAACAGAATGCAAAACCTGATTCCTTTGCACCTTTTAGTCATCCTTCAACTAATTTTGGGGGAGCAACGTTATTCTGTTTTGCCACACACCTAGAGATCAGTGTACAGAACAGAGGGCAGCCCTTTAGCATGCTTTGATTCTGTCTTTTGACCTACTGTCTAATTATGCCTTTGCTTTGTCAAGCTGTCAGATCTAATGTTGAAATCTCATAATGGTCAACTCGAATTTCAGTAGGGCAAGATACAAAAGACTACTTTGAGGAGTTGAAAAAACAAAACTCCTTTTTTCCCTAGGGTGGGGAGTTCAAAACTGGGGGGCAAACTTTGGAGGTGAGAGGAGAAAGACTTAGGGGGAACATGAGGGGCGACTGTTTTGCAGGGAGTGGTTCATCTATGGAACAGACTGCCAGAAGAAGTGATGGATGCAGGTACAGTTGCAATGTTTGGAGGACATTTGGATGGGTACGTGAAGGGGGGGCGCGGTTTGGAGGGATATGGGCCAAATGCAGTAGGTGGGACTAGTTTAGTTTGGCGTGGACTGGTTGGACCGGAGGGTCTGTATCCATGCTCTGACTCTATTAACAGCCTTTTTTATTATTTTAATGGTGCCCATGTGAAGTGCAAGGCAGTGATGCTCCTGTGTGCAATGGATCTGTTAAATGGATACTGTTGTACTTCCATCCCATTCTAACCACCTTTTCATCTGCCCTTTCAGAAAGCCTCATCGCCCTCAATATTCAGTTTCTAGCTTCAATTGACCCACAGCAATTACAGAGATGTGGCTTCACTATCATGCCCATTAACCTGTAATTGTACCATTAATTCATCAATTTTGTTCTGAATGCTGCATGTATTTAAGTTAAAGGCGCTAATTTTGCCTTTTTGTTTTACAATTTATTCCCATTTGATTCGATTTGCTGCTATTTTTCAAGGTTTGTACATTCTGTCCCTTCCAGTCCCATTATAATTACCTGAATGGTCCCAGTCACTTGGTTCACTAAGACACATGCAACATCTTGGCAGTGCTGCCAGAAACCAAGGCTCCAACTACCATCCGCTGTTGTTTCTAGCTCATACCCAAAACCACCGGTGTGTTTGCCCATGTATGCAATCACTAATTAGTGACTACAAAGGAACGAAGAGATTGTGAAGTATCTGGATGTTAAAAAAAAAAATCTTTTGCGGGGATCATGGAACTCTACAGCACAGGAACCAGCCCTTTGGCCCGTAATGTTGTGCCAGACATGACACCAAATTAAACTAACTCCTTCTGCCTGCCCTTAGTCAGTATCCCACTGTTCCTTGCATATTCATGTGCTTATCTAAAAGTCTCTTAAACACCACTATCATATCTCCCTCCCCCACCATCCCTTGCAGCACGTTCCAGACTCCTACCACTGTGTTTCTTAAAAAAAAACTTGCCCCTCGCATCACCTTTTGAACTTTCCTCCTCTCATCATAAATGCATGTCCCCTGGTATTAGACATTTCAAGTCTGGAGGGAACAAAGATTCTGACCATCAGCCCTAAATAAGCATGTCATAATTTTATAGATTTCTATCAAGTCTCCGCCAGCCTCTGCTTCAGAGAAAACAACCCGAGTTTTTCTATCCTCTCCTGACACACTCTAATTCAGGCAGCATCCCAATAAACTTCTGCTTCCTCTCCAAAGCCTACACCTCTTCCCTGTAATGTGTGTACTCTAAGTGTGGCCTAATCAAAGTTTTATAAAACTGCAACATGACATCTAGGACCAGAAAATTGAACAATATTATTTTTTATTAATTCATAGGGTTTGGGTATCAGCATTTACTCCTCGTCCCTAATTGCCCAGAAGACAGTTCAGAGTCTCTCTCATTGTGGATCTGGGGTCACAAGTTGACTAGATCAGCTAAAGATGACAGATTTCATTAGTGAGCCAGATATGGGTTGTTTTTTGTTACAACAATGGACAATGGTTCAACTGGTCTAGCATTTTATTGCAATGTTTTTATTGAATTCAGTTGTTGCCATTCGCAAAGGAGAGTTTTGCACCCAAACCTTCACCCCTGCGATTTAAGTCTGGATTACTGTTCAGTGACATTACCATAACACTTCCACATTCCTTTAATGTATTGGAGTTCATTTCAGAAGAAATTGACAACAAAAGTAGGTGATGATAAGTTAATTTTGAACATTGGTTAGTTGACATTGAGTCCTCCTGTAGCAGTAGAGAAAGGATTTACAATGATATAACCAGAATTAATAGAATTAACAGGGCAGCTTGAAAAAACTCTTGCTCCTTGCCTTACCAAGTGGAGATTAATCTAGGATGGCCAGTGTGGCTTTATCATGGGGAGACAATGCCTAGCAGGTTTGATGTGGTTTGAGTTCACCATTCCTCAGTAATCAGTTATTGATCACTGATAGAATCTCCATACATGCACACCTTCAACTAGATACCTCATCCCGCCTCCATCCCTTTAATTAAACAACAGCATTGTAAACAGCACTTAGAATACGTGTCAGGTACCTTCTCTTGAAAGGTCTTGGCCATTATTTGTTGAGGCATTGTCTACAAGAGCAAAAATGTTATGGTGGAGCAGTACAAGCTATTAAGTCACAGCTGGAGTACTGTGTGCAGCTCTGGCCACCAGCTTTCAGAAGGATATCACTACAGCAGAGATGTATCAGGATGTTGCCAGGACTGGAGCAATTTAGTTGTGAAGAGAGTCATACAGTATGGAAACAGACCCTTCGGTCCAACTAGTCCATGCCGACCATGTTCCAAAACTAAACTAGAGAGATTAGATAGGCTGGAGTTGTTTACCTTGGAATAGAGAAGACTGAGCGGGGACCTGATTAAGAATATGCCATACTGGAGGCTGCTAACATTCATGTTTTTACGGGGAAGGCTTGGTGCATACAAGAATAAATTAGTATCAGATATCAGGACAGAGTAGGAAGAGATCATTAAAATCGGAAGAGGGATTGTGTCGGGTGTAAATATCAGTGTTGACCACTAGGGCCATGTAGTTGGTATCTCTCTGGCTATATTCTGTCCTGACTATTTCACCAATCTGGTTAAGTTCTCTGGAAGTTTGCTACTATGTTCCTTATTATTTCCTGTCACCTGCGAATGTTCAGATTCCATGTCTATCTAAGTCCAGCTTATTGATGTAGACCACAATATGTACTGTTCCTAATGCTAATCCCTCGGGACCACCAGTTGTGTGTGTGCCATTTCAAGCAATTCTTTCTGTCTGAATAATAACCATGACTCTGCTTTTGTCATCTCTTTCCTCTTCAAATAAATTATTTAAGCTTATCAAGTGAGTTGCTTTTAACAAATCTCTGGCTTTCATTAATTAACACAATATGGTGATGTTTTCACAAAATGGTATATTTCATCAAAACCTCTGCACTTTGTGCACTTTTTGGCAATTACTTTTTGGCTTTTGGTATTTGAGTTCATGTACCATTGCTCAAAGAATTGAAATAAGCCTGATCTAGTCAACTGGATTTCCCCTCCACTGCTGAACAAGTTGGTTTTGCATTAAGATGATCATTTACAGTGAGCATTTGTTTTGCCTGTTCTTAAGTTTCTTGATCCTTTTTGTAAAACAAAAAATAGTTTGTCCAGCAACATTAATCATTAAGTGACATTATTTAATTGCCTTCTAGAGTTTACAGCAGAGAAAATTGGATAAAATATAAATAGAAGTAAAGCTGACAAGACCTCCAGGAATTCAGTATGATGCAAACTAAATGACTGTGTGCCTTAGAGTACATCAGATGCCTGATATAATTTGATGGCTCCTGCTGTTCCTCAGTCCTTTTGCTTCATAATATTCAGTTTGGTACCCCTTGACTTTGATGCAGATTATACTACTAGTTCATAGTAAAATTTGATTTCTCCAGTACACTGATGACCCAGTGGTCACTTAGACTTTCCAGCTCATTAAAGTCTAGACAGCATTTGATTTAAATAGTGGACAAATGTTTCAATTGAAGGAGGAATGATTGAAAGGAAGGGAAATGAGAGGAAGAGTGATCTTTCTGGATAAATTAATGAAGAAGGTAATTATGCAATGTAGTGATACAGAGAATGAATGTTTGCATTCCAAACTCTTATCAAAATAGTATGAGCTGTTTGTGGTTGCTGGACGGCTGTGATACATTGCACACCATTGATGTGTCCTTCACTAATGCATCACTCCTTTGGTTCATCACCTTTGCAGCAAATCTCATTCTTGCTCCTTTCGCACCACATGGCCTGCAGTTTGGCATTGGAGGAATGTTATAGCACTGGCTGCATTCATTATAAATGGATGCAATGGACAGTAATATTGGTCGCAATGTGTGAAGTACTTCTGTCAAATGGCAAATCAATTTGCTAGCCGATTATAGACAATCCATTGAAACACAGAATATTTTGCGCACCTTCCCTATATTTGGTTATTTAATGTGCCACCATCTATACCTGTGCCCAGAATCTCCATTTACAAAGGGAGTGGGGCTCAGGTGGTAATGTTAAAAGAGGATATTCTGTCTTTTGAATCACAGAGCCTGCTGCCACAGTTTCCAATGTATGAGCTGCTCAATTACTTGTGCATTTTGAACTAAATGTAAATCGTTCTCTGAGTTGCAAATCATTTTAATATGAAGGAATTCAGAAACCTCATTACACAGTCCCGATTACTCAGCAGTCTATTTCTGATTCTTGGAGGAGCGATGAAGTCATTTCATTATTGTTTAGCATTTCTGCATCTCTGACTTTATGGGGCAACTGAGTTCACAAGGCTGTTCAAGTCTGCAATCCAATTTCTGCTATAATTCCGAACATGCATTTTATCACTTTCTGAAGAATGCAGACACAAAGACATGTTTCTTCACTCTGCTTTGATTCCAGGCTCAGTGAATAAAGTCACTGTGTTACATTGCCAAATTGTTTTGGATCCCCAAGAAACAACATCAGCTGCTATAATGTGGCATGCAACTCAGATCACAGAACCCAAGTTGTTGCTTTGCAGTGGGCAAGTCAGTCGTCTTTGGGTACAACCTTTAGATCTGAGCATAGAACAGAAGTCTCCTGGCGTACAACATTTCTCCCACCACTTGCTCTACACAATGATGGTTTAGAAGTCATTGAGGCAGCTGTGTGGTGTGCCAGTTGACAACGAGATATACTATTTGAGTCAAAGGACTTGCATATTTTCCAATTTATTGGTAAATGCAAAGCCAAAAATAATTTCTCCTCACGGAGTTGCAAATCATTTTAATATGGAGGATTTTAGGGACCTCATTACAACTGTAAAGGATTAGTTCCTTTCATTGGGAATATAACTCAAGAATATATTCATGTTAATTTATGAACTGAACTCTTCACAACATGCACATACAGCAACTCCAACCAGGAGCACATTTTATGTCGACTAGACAAAACATGTACTCAGTATTGCAACAACTCATGTCTCATACCTAATGACAGGCAAGCAGTAGGTTAATGAAGATTGAGGTCAAGCTAATCTAACTATAATTAAATATCCTCGGTTTCAAATAGCTTCAGTAGGGAGTTGGTGAAACAGAACCTGACATTAATCTGTCATCTTGCCTCTTTTGAATGATAACCATGCTGTAACTTTCAGACTATTTTTTTTAAAATTTACCTCACGTTACTTGGCAGGACAAGTATCAGATGAACACTGTTGAGATCCTCACTGTTCCTCTATATTTATTTCTTATTTTTGGTTTGGAACGGTGAGCTGAAGTTGAGAATCAAGTTTTAAATTTTGCACAGCAGTTTGTTTTCAAAGAAAGGAAAACAAAATACAATTTGCATCTGGGAAGATGATTGCAAGTTAATCTTTATTCTCAGACCATGATAGATGTTTCAGCACCAGGATTTATTATGCTCAGAAACTGGCAGCTGATTGGATGTTGCATTTGTCAATCACTGGCCTGTGCTGGCCAACCATTCACAGTGTTGACCAAGAGAAACAAGCCGTAGATGAAACTGCTTTTGACTGGGCTCTGGCCACAGGCTGCATGCTCAGAAGCTGTTGGATTTGGAATCTCTATTTGAGTTTTATACACTAGTTCTATATTCAGTTAAATAAAGGTTGTAAGTTCTGAGGAAAAGATCCCAATTTATAAGAAATAAACGAATATTTGTTGGAGTCTGCTGGAGCTGTTTTCATGGACTGGTGATTTCTGAATCCAAGCAAGGATACAATCCCATTTGCCTGTAATACAACAAATCAGTTGAGGATTTCATAAAGTCTCAGCATTCATGGTTGAATGGTTATTGAACTGGGAAATGACAACTTTTCTTTTTAATGATTTGCAGATGCCGTTGTTGGACTGGGGTGTACAAAGTTTAAAAATTGCACAACACCAGGTTATAGTCCAGCAGGTTTAATTGGAAGCACACTAGCTTTTGGAGCGTCGCTCCTTCATCAGGTGATAATGAAGGGCTCAATCCTAACACAGAATTTATAGCAAAAATTTACAGTGTGATGTGCAACTTTTTAAAAAAAGGTTTTGTGATTTACACATGAAAGAAGTGAAACTATCATGGTATTCAAACAGATGAAAGACTCAACAGACGATCAATTTTTCAATGTATAATTTCAGCTACATCACACTGTAAATTTTTGCTGTAAATTCTGTCTGTTAGGATTGAGCCCTCCACTATCACCTGATGAAGGAGCAATGCTCCGAAAGTTAGTGTGCTTCCAATTAGTCCTGTTGGACTATAACCTGGTGTTGTGATTTTTAACTTTTTAATGTTTCCCATTCCTATGTCTGTCTGAGAGAGAATAGGGGTTAGGATTGATGAACATTGGGGTTAAAACATACACCTTAGCTAAGTTAACTTGTTTAGCTTTGCTTTGCTAAAGTTGCAATATTGATGATTATTTTTTAAGTTATAAACTTGATGTCTGATATCTTATTCTTAATTCTGATTAGGCTCAATTGAGCAATTTTGAAGGTAATTGAATATTTTGATTTCACTGTGTTGTGAATTAAGTGTTGGTGTGTCTGACTTGGTTTGCTCTCCCTGTGACATCACAACACAAAAGCGATTTAATGATTTGACTGTCTTTGCTATATCTACGAGCTAGAGCTCCAACCTGCATTCTTTGTTTACTTGTCCAAATGCCCCCGCCCTGAAATTGCCATTGCTAGGGATTTTCAATTAAAACTTTACTCGTAAATAAAGTATCTACATTTAAATGGAGAAAAACTGCAGAATGTTGCAACATAAAGGAACTTAGTGGTACTTGTTCAAGGAAAGCTAGCACGCAGGTCCAGCAGTTAATCAGGAAGGCAAATGGAACATTGTCCCTTATTTTGAGGGGATTAGAATATAAGAGCAGGAAGGTCTTACTGCAACTGTACTACATAGAGTACTGTGTGCAGTTTTGGTCCCCTTATTTAAGAAAAGATATTTTATTGGAGGCAGTTCAGAGAAGGTTCACTAGGACATTGCTTGGGTTGGAGAGATTGTCGTGTGAGGAAAGATTAAACCGATTGGGATTTTACTCACTGGAGTTTAGAAGAATGAGATGATCTCATTGAAACATATAGAATTCTTGAAGGGCTTGACAGAGTAAAAGCTGAGAGGATGCTTCCCCTCATAAGAGAGTCGAGGCCCAGAGGGCACCTTCTCAGAATTAAGGTGCCAATTTAAGACTGAGATGAGGAGGAATTTCTTCTGAGGGTTGAATGACTTTGGAGCTCCTTGCCAAGAGAGTTAAGGGGCCAGAGTCCTTGTGTACATTGAAGTTTGAGAGAGATATTTGATCAGCCGAGGAATTGAAGATTATGGGAAACCAAATGGTTTGCTCCTGTTCCTATTTTTGATCACTTTTTCAAAAAGACAAAATAGGTTTGAATTTAAAATGATAAAGTACCTCAGTACCCTATTACTACCTCTTCCAAAGAAATGAAGCAGTTTTTATAATGGCACATCAACAGTTTATTCATTGTGTATAATCCTGTCAAAGAGCAAATGTTAAAAAAACCATATTGTTTTGGGCTGACATAATTACTCGTCAGTTTACCTCAAAACTTTACTGCCTCACATCTGTGATCAGTTAACAGAGCGACAGTGTGACAAATCAGCTATTTGGCTGATGAACCAGGTTCAGAGTTCCTTGAAAGTGTAAATGCAGGTAGGCAGGAATAATGAGAAGGGTTTTGGTATGCTTGCTTCTATTGGTCAGTCCATTGAGCACAGGAGTTGGGAGGTCATATTGTAGCTGTGCAGGACACTGGTGAGGCCACTTGCGGAATACAGCATACGATTCTGGTCTTGCCGCAATAGGAAAGATGTGAAACTTGAAATGGTTCAGAAACATTTTCCAAGGATGTTGCCAGTGTTGGAGGATTTGAGCTACAGGGAGAGGCGGAATAGGCTGGGGTTGTTTTCCCTGGAGCGTCGGAGGCTGGGGGGTGACCTTAGAAGCTGAGATATCTGGTCAGCATGGATGAGTTGGACCGAAGGGTCTGTTTCTGTGCTGTACATCTCTATAACTCTGATGCTGGCTGCACATCCTGCTATTACGCTAATCTGGTGGGATCAGCATGTGATCCAGCCCTGGCCTCTAATAATTTGTTGTACTTGACACTCCGAGACCAATGAAAGAAGTTTTCCTTATGAAATGAAACCATGACAGTGCCCTTAGTTGTGTTGTCATTCTCACCATGCTAAATGGGATGGATTTCAAACACAATCAGTCGTTTTTGACTGGGAATCCAGTGAGGCGCATCAGAACAGAATTAAAAAATAATCAGCAATCTTGTGGCCTGGTGTATACCCCATGCCATCATTTTATCGAGCCAGGGGCTCAAGTGTGGCTCAATTAAGAGTACAGGAGGACAAGCCATGAGCACGTAAAAGTGAGTGTCAACCTGGTCAATTTGTGGCATAACCAACAACATAAGCAGCAAGTGATAGATGGTTCTAAGTGGACCTCAGACTCTGCAGTTCTCCCTTGTCCAGTTGTGAATGATGGTGGGTAATTAAACTATTCACTGGAGGAGGACTTGCTCCAGCAACAGGGAGCCGTAACAAAATGAGAATTGAGGGAAGGCACTTTACTGGTTGGAGTCCCGCGTAGCACCGAGGAAATTGGATGTGGGCGAGAGAGATTGTGAAACAAGCTGACCAAAGTTAGTCGTTTATTGTTTCCTCCTTGTTTTCTAAACAGAAGTGTTACGTTGGCAGTGTTCCCCTTCTGTGGAATTTTTCTAGATTCTAAGGATTCTTGGAAGATTACTATTCGATTATCTATTATCTCTGTAGCCAATTCCTTTTGTATCCTTGGATGTACTCTGTCCATTAGTTGCTGTAGCACTTCTTCCCTTAGTGATATATGTTACAAGGGTCCACAATTTATGAGCGGCTGATGTATGAGTGTTTGTACTTATGGGTGCAATCCAATACGTGGTTGTAATTTTAAATATCTGACATTTGAAAGTTTCCTGTACTTACAAACACCTGCTTTCCATTGTCCTGCGTTGTTTCACCTTGCGTGCAATTCGACTTCCAAACAGACTCAGAATGGAACTTGTTCACAATTTGGCCTGTGTATTCATTTACTCTGGCCAAGATTTAAGTCATTTTTCATATAGGTTGACTCTGACAATGGTCAAGAAAATCCAAACCTTGTCTTTACCTAATGCTGAAGTCAGACTTGTCCTTGTGCAAACCTCCTTGATAGAAGCACAGCATAACCCATCTGTTCAGCTCCTCCTTTTCTGCCTGGCTCAGCATAAGATGTCAAAAGCCTTTGGGCTCCTTTCAGCCACATTTGAGGGCAGGGTAGGTCGTGGCTTCATGGTTATATCACTGGATGAATAACCCAGAGCCTCAGTAGAATGTTCAGGTGGCATGGGTTCAAATCCTATCGCAGCAGATGGTGAGATTTAAATTAAATAAAAGTCTGGAAGAAAAATCTAGCCTAATTTTCTAATGACCCATCTTAGTTACTAACATCCTTTTGTAGGTAAGAAAATCCACCATCCTCTCCTGGTCTCCATAGCAGTGTAATTGACTCTTAACTGCCCTCTGGGTGAGTTGGATTAGGAAATAACCAGGGATGCCCTCATTTCAGGGAAAGTTTCTGACCTGGCAGCTCAGCAACAATGAAGCAAAGGGAGAAGCTGGAGTTTAGTCTCACCAAGATTTTACTCAACTGAAAGTCAAGCCCTTTTTGACTAAAAATTTTATCCTCAAAACCTGACTGCTACATTTATATGTAAGATACGGAACAACCTCGGTTATCCGAACATCGATTATCCAAATTTCAGATTATCCGAACAAGAGCTCAAGATCCTGATGCTTGGATAAATTGAGATATTTGAGCATTCGATTATCTGAACAAAGTATTTCCCGCCCGTGTCATTCGGATAATCGAGGTTGCACTGTATATGATTCTGTCAGCAAGTAAATGGACCGTATCCATTGTTTAGAATTAGAATCCCTACAGTGTGGAAACAGGCCCTTCGGCCCAACAAGTCCACACCGACCCTCCGAAGAGTATCCTGCTCAAACCCATTCCCCTACATTTACCATTATTGTGTCTTGATTGTGCCATAACAGGATTATTTGATGAAAACACATTGTTTGCTACATAACACCGTCAATTTATTTATTGAATGAAAGCCCAGTTAACCTGTCAGAGATCAAAGAAATATGTAAAACAAAAGCAAAGGCAGGAAGAAGTTGCCTTAACTTGCCCAGCACTGAAGAACATGTTTCAGAGTTGGTAAGTGACGAGATCAGATGCACTCATGCATGTCCCATTCAGTAATTCTAAACCTTTTGCACAGCCCAGGCAGATTACTGGTAAGTTTGTTATTGATTAAAATGGTCATTAAGTGTTAGGTTTTAATCACTAGTCTGCACAAAAATACCTTTTGCAAACAATCACAAGAATTTAGAATGCTTTTCATTGAACTGCTTTTCTGAGGACGTCAGGCGAATATCCAGGCTGTGTTCCCTGTACCAAATTGCTTCCTGATTGTGTGACTGAAATGTGAGATCAGTGCCTTTTATGGATTAAAGCATTGTAGTACAGAATTATAATTCTACAGGATGGGTAGAAGCACATCCAGGGTCAAGTTTGATATCTACCTATTCTTGTCGTTGGAAGAACAAGCAGCATTGATGGGCTTCTCTTTAAGAATCTCAGGAACTTTGGTGATTTTGCCTTGCTCCTTTTGACTACTTCTGGCAGTGCGACCCCTGACTAGAAGATTATTCGCTCACATGAGAGTGTAGGATATGTGCTGTAGAGTTGGGATGAAAGTGTCAAATAAGGGAAGGATTTGTCAATAGGTTATTCAAAGTTATTGGTACAACTGGTAAGTGTAATTGTCCATAAGCGTTACCTCTAGTACAACTAAGTGGCTTCTTAACCACCCTTTGGAATGTACTAAGAGCTAGCCACACTACTACTGAGCATCTGGAGTTGTGTATGAACCAGACTGAGTAAGAATGGCAGATTACCCTCTCCAAATTGAATGAGTGGATCTGATGGTGTTTTACAACAATCTGGTGTCGTCTTAGTCACTACGACTATTTCTGATTTTATTTAAATCAGAGTTTTCCAGTTGCCATAGTGGGATTTGAACACATCCCTTACTGTAATTAATCTTGATCGTAATCCAAGGTTTCTAATTCCACAACAAATGTGATATATAAATTGGTAATTCATATGAAAATGTGGTACTTGAACCCGATTTGTTGGTAGCTTGCCCTCACGGAGTCTATGTTCCACACTTTTCTACACAATCAACAGAAATAACTCTGTATTCATTGTGTCAAATTGCCATTTCTTTTGAACTACGAGGTAACTGGGTCCTTTGCAGTAAAATTACATATGGTTTTTTTAGCTTCAACAGTTCTAAATTGGAATTGCCCAATGTAATGGAAGTGAGCTCTCCAAAACCCTTGCCCGAAACATTTTGAGAGAGCATAGGTTTTCCAGAAATCTTTCCCAGTCAAAAATGAACAGGAAAATCTCCCATCCATGAAATAGGTGAGTATATGCACTTGGATTTCCCAAGTTAGTCATTTAAAGAGGAATCCTAGGGGAGTGATTTTCGCGATTTCACAGTCATCATTCCCTGTGGAAATGCTCCCACCAATCAGAGTTCACTTGTCAACCAGCCAGCATTCTCCATTTAAATGTTGTTTCCCTCGATAATGTTATTTCTTGCAGAATATCTAGATGAGTGCAAGGTCAAAAGCTTCTGCAAAATATGTCTTTTTCAGCACCACTTAATGTAGTCATGTTAAATGTGTTCCATAAAAATCATTGAATGATTTTCTGTTAAATGACACAAGTATTTGGAGTAAATCGGAGGAAAGAATTTGGATAATTCTGTACAGCGGTGCGAAATCTGTTCGTTAACTTTTAATTCTCATTTTGAGTGGTAGAAGAGCAATTAAGACGCTGGAGCTTGGCAATAAAGATAAATGTTTAGTAACTGCAGGTTTTAACCACACTATTCCCACATCTTTTTCTTCAAGTATCTGTTTAATCTAGTCTTGAAAGTTGACACGGTTTCTGCCTCAATTGCTAATTTAAAGTGGGTTTTGCAAACTCAAAACTATCTGCAGAGGTTTCTCCTTGTCTCCTCTAAATGTTTTTACATTTAGTGTAAGGAGCTTTCAAGTACTGGAAAACAATCCATCAATATCAACCCTGTCACCCTATGATAAAATACTTGTGTATTATTGTTCTGTAATCTGCATTGCTCAAATGAGAAACTGTCACTTTTGTTCATTTGTTTTCTTAGCTCAGACAGTTGCCCATAAAATTGACTCTGTGCATTCTCTAAACCACCAAAGTATTTTGTATAGTGTGAACCCCACTCTTTTCAGGCCACCAGAAAGAATGAGAAGACGACAAAATCTTGTATTTGTATGGAACCTTTAATAGCAAGTTGCACTTGCCTGCAACACAGCAAAATGGCTCAGGGTGTTTGAGATAAGCACTGAGTGAAGATTTGACACTGGGCCCCAGAAAAAGGGTAACAGAACAGATAGCCAAAGGTTTGGTCAGTGGTAATCTTTAATGAGCATTTTGATGGGAGGCAGAGTGATTTAGACGGAGGATCTCACTGTGTAGGCAGGATCTTTGTGAAAACTGAGACCTAGGAGTCCAGAGTTGAAGGAAGGAAGCTGCAGATAGTGGGAGGGTTGGAGAGCTGAAGGATGTTAGAGAGAGGCCGGGTTGAAGCCAAAAGGGAATTTGGTAAACTCTGCTGAAAAAAGGTTAGCTATACTTTATCCTGCTTTCATTATCCTCACCTACAGTGTCAAGTTGCCCAATGTTAGTTTAACTTTAACTTCATTAATAGTTGCCAACTAAATAATTGTGTGTATTTTCTGGCTGACCTTTACAAAGTTGCTACTTCCCATTTGTAAAACAAGTATTGAATAATGTCTTTTTACTCTGACAACATTTTGGAGAATGCAACAAAAATTACTGCTTTACAAGAAAAAAAAGTCATTGTAGCATCTTCTTCTTCTTCAGAGGTCCGGTAACTAAGTGCAGAGTGGCTATGGCATGTTCTAGTTGCCATATACAGAAGTATGAAATAATACCATAAACCATAAGAGTGAAGCGAGACATGTTTATCAAAGTCATCTCAACCCGGGACTGTTTGTTGCCTTCGGACCATATTTCAGAACGTTATTCTTTCTTATTTTGGTACAGGTTTCTTTGTTCAATATTTTCTATTTGGGCTTGGTGGTCAATTCACATGCCTTACGTGAAAGTGATATTACACTCTGTGATTAAAACAGGTATGGCACTGAGCTTAATTTCATGTTAAAAGTTGTGGATGCTAACAGGATTAAGGAAACTTGTCAGCTTGTTTTTGTTTTGTTTAATTTAAACCTCTTGAAAGATTGGAAAGCTTAACCAAGATTAATATTCTGTTCTCGCTTGATCTCCTTGAGAGATGAGTGTGTGCAATTTTAAGCAACGTATTTTATCGGCTGAAAAACTGATGGCTGAGATGGTAAAAATTGGCAAACTTACGTCGAAACTAAGGAGTAAGTAAGGGAGAGAATAACACAATGTCACTAGATTAGTCAGAGTCTTCAGGGACAGAGGTTCCAATTTCACTACAGGGATAATTTATTTCAGTTGATTCTCTAACAAAATGCTGGTCAGTTATAATGACCATAAGACTATCATCTGGTTCATTAATAGCCTTTCACAACGCAGCCATCCTTCCTGGTTTGACCTACATGTGACTCCAGATCAATAGAAATGTGGTTTTGCCTCTTACCCTGTCTCTGAAGGTGTTTAGATAGTCACTCAGCTCAAGGTAATGAGGGAAGAGCTGTATATGCCAATCATGTAGTAGAGTTGCACAACACTGAAATAGACCTTTTGGTCTAACTCGTTCATACCCACCAAATAGCCTAACCTGATCTAGTCCCGTTTGCCAGCATTTGACCCATATCCCTCTAAAACTTTCTTATTCATGTAACATGGAGATTCCTTTTAAAGGTTATAATTGTACCTAACTTCACTGCTTCCTCTGGCAGCTCATTCCCTATGCACACTACTCTCTGCCTGAAACATTTGCTCCTTAGATCCCTTTAATATCTTTCCTCTCTCACCTTAACCTTTGCCCTCTCCCATGTTCTCTTTAGACTCCCCCACACCCTGGGGAAAAGAACTTGGCTATTCACATTATCTATACCCCTCATGATTTTATAAACCTCTCAGACCCCACCTCACAGCCTCTGAAACTCCAGGGGGGAGAAAAGAACCCAGCCTATTCAGCCAATTCCGACAGCTCAAACCCAGCAACAGCCTTGTAAATCTTTTCTGAGCCCTTTCAAGTTTCACAACATCTTTCCTATAGCAGGGAGACCAGAACTGAATGCAGTATTCTAAAATGTCCTCACCAATGTCCCATACGGCTGCTATGTGACCTTCCAACTTCTATACTCGTTGTACTGACCAATAAAGGCAAGCATGCCAAATACCACATTCGCCACCATGTCTACCTGTCCACTTTCAAGGAACTATGCACCTATACCCTGTGGACTCTTTGTTCGGCAACACTCCCCAGGATCCTCCCATTCATTGTACAAGTCCTGACCTGCTTTGCCTTATCAAAATGCAACACCTAACATTTATCTAAATTTAAACTCTGTCTGCCATTCCTCGGCCCACTGGCTCATCTGCTCAAGGCCCTGTTGTACTCTGAGTACCTGATGAAGGAACAGCACTCTGAAAGCTTGTACTTGCAAATAAACCTGTTGGACTATAACCTAGTGTTATGTGATTTTTAACAACATACTCTGAGATAACCTTCTTCACTGTCCACTACACCACCTATTTTTGTCATCGGCAAACTTATTAACCATATCTTCTATGTTCACATCCAAATCAGTTATGTAAATGACAAAGAAAAGTGGACCCAGTACTGATCCTTGTGGCACACCACTGATCACGGGCCTCCAGTCTGAAAAATAGCTCTTTACCACCACCCTCTGTCTTTTAAAAGCTGCACAATTGATGATAATCTGCTGATTTTAACTTAGTTTATTGTATCCAGAGGAGGAAATTCTGTGACCGTAATATCCCATATTTTCATCACAGAGCTGGTCCATATAAACAGGCTTTATCATTTCCATCACATGTCTATCTGGAGGCTGGTCTTAAAGGTATCTTTCACAGGAAGGGCAAACAATACCACAAGCCTGGCATGTCTGCCTGATTGTGTCTGACCAGATTTGGTTCAGGACAGCATGCGAGAGTCTGAAAATGATCAGTTCTGTTGAACTGCTGGAAACTCTAGACAATGCTGTACCTTCAGGATGAGGCATTTGTTTGAGATTTTTCGATAATCCTGTACTGAGGAAAGTGATAGTGATATATATACTGTCCTGGCAGGATGAGGTTTAGATCCACAGTAACCCTGTGCTAAATATAATGGCAGGTTTGGAAATATCTGTACTGTCTGAATGGGAGCAACAGGCCATATTCTTAGTAGGCACTATACAAATAGATTTCTGGAGAAGGAGAAGGCCAATCAGATCACGGAGTCTATGCTAGCTCAATGAAAGAGTCTATTCTGATACATCCCTATGTACTGCTCTTGCCCATTGCCTTGCAAATTTCTTCTTTTTAATTATTTATCCAGTTCCCTTTTGAAAGTTATTATTGAAACTGCTCCTACTGCCTTTTCAGGCAGTGTATTCCAGCCTGATAATTGAGTTCTAAATTCAAGTCGAATGTAGGAGACCGAACTGTGTAATCTACGCTGTACTCTAGTGAATTATTAATGAGGTGCTGCTTTGTAAAAGTTCTAATCCTTAAGCTAACATTCTACCTGCTTCAGTGGTAAGTGTAAGCAATTGTCATTACACTTGGTCAACATGATTTCCTCAACCAGAACCTGACATAACATTTGCCTAAAAGGGCACAAACTGATGCTCCGGAGACTAAACATTAACATTTTCTACAATGAAGCAAAACCAAAGTAAAACATTGTGTTTTCTACTGACCTCAACTCAGAGTCCCAATGAAACAATCTTGCCTTTTGTGGCTATTTGGTAAGCAGATATCACATGCATTATAACCCAGGAGCCAAATATCCTATTGACCTCAATGACTCCATTATTTCACTTGATTTTTCTTTCCCCTTCCACTGCTGAATGACTACAAACTTGCATGATACAGTCCACAGTTCTGGAAATATCACTCTTGTCTGATGCCTGTACATTTACATCCCTGAAGCTTGTGTGGCAGTGAAGAGCTGTGGCTGATAACTTTTAGTCACCTCGGTAACCTGAAGTCGGATATAATTCTGTCAGTGAATGATTACCAGAGTGTTAATTATAATTGTTGACTTCTGATGTGATCTTAACACTCCCACTTGAGCCACTCCATCGTGGGCTGCCTCAATGACCACTGCCTTTCTGGCACCGTCTTTCTGGCAATGACCACCCTCTTTCTCCAGGGTTCCCTAGACTATAACTGCACTCTGGTACTCATTCACAGACAGAATTTCAGCTTTTTAGCCATAGTGAGCTTAACCAATTGATTCCTATTACTGGACTTTTCTGAGCTCTATCCTTGTTCAGTTTGCATCCAGCACACACTTGTCCTGACTCGCGACTCAGCTACCAATCACTCATGGTTTCTTTTGCGTTCCCACAGCCAAATGTCCCTGAACACTCACTAAACAGAGCTAGTCAACTGCTGTAGGGCTTCAGGTCCTCGTTGTTCAAAGATTGTAGCAGTACAGTTAACAGCAGTACTCCCAACACAAGGTCTTTGTCCCTGTCTGCTTTTCCAATTCTATGACAGTCTTGCCCCCTGTAGCCTTTGTACTTTTCAGGTGGCCCCAAGCTGACCTGAGTGACGTACTGAAAATCTTACAGGTCAACCTCCCTTATTGTTGGGCATATTTCATAGTAATGTCATTTGGAAACAGTCAAATGAATCACCCTTGGAAATGAGCTTGAAGATCACATGACAATGCTGGAAATGGGTTATGCATTTCGCCCATCTCCTTATAATCCTAACAAGAACTTTGCAAGCTCTTGTGCATAAGTGTTGAATCTGTTCTATGGCCGATACATTGCAGTATCAATTTGTACCTACAAACTAAGTGTCCATAAATCTTTCGTCAGCAAACCTCCATGGTTTGGAAAACTAAGCACAAAGGTTCACAATTCATGGCGCAGCCCTGTGTCTTTCCCATCTAGGGGAATTACTGAGAAATTTGTGGGGTTTGTCTTGATTGCATTTGTCATTTGACATGCGTTGTGGATTATTTGATTACCACCTTTTACTTATATTTACAACATGCTAAATTTGTATTTTAGCAATAAGCTACATGTATTATGGATTGTGTTACTGTTGTAACACTATAGTAAAGTTATTGTGTTTTCTCAAAACTGTGGTGTCTTGCGCTTTTATTTTCTTAAGTTCCCTGGATTGCTGACTTGTTGACTTCAAAAAAAATTACTGGTTTCCAGCCAGCTCACTACTTATCAAGAGTTATCAGGGGTGCCTAATGTATTCAAATATATATAAATTCCTTCCCATTGGGTACACAGATTTGAGACAATTGGCCAAAAAGCAATAGTGGTGTTGTGGGTGGAGGAAAGAGAGACCATTTAGATTAGATTAGATTAGATTACTTGATTACTTACAGTGTGGAAACAGGCCCTTCGGCCCAACAAGTCCACACCGACCCATACCCCTACAATTACCCCCTAACACTACGGGTAATTTAGTATGGCCAATTCACCTGACCCGCACATCTTTGTGACTGTGGGAGGAAACCGGAGCACCCGGACGCAGACATGAGGAGAATGTGCAAACGCCACACAGACAGCCTGAGGCAGGAATTGAACCCAGGTCTCTGGCGCTGTGAGGCAGCAGTGCTAACCACTGTGCCACCGTGCCGCCCACCAGCAAGAGTCTGTACCTTAGTACCTAAAATGGCTCCAAAAGTGGCGACTTGTAAACTTTTCACTCTACTCAGGCTGTCACGTGTGACAATAAAACTAGTTCGTGGTTAATCTCTGGAATGCGCAAAGAGTGCAATGGAGATGGGTTCAGTTAAATCCTTCAAAATGGAATTGTGTCATTAGCTGAAAAGTGAAGAAATTGCAGAGGTGGGGGAAAAGTGTGGGGAATGGCACATACTCAATGGGTTGAATGGCCACCTTCTGTGCTGTAACTACCCTGTTCTGGTTCTTTAAGTTCTAGTTGAATTTGTTTGTTCTCATGTACTGCTATCTTTTCTACAGTATTTCCTTTTGCCTTCCTTTTATGGATTGGATTGCATGATCAACTGTTACAGAATTGTACCTGGCCAGCTTTAACTGGCTATATTAATCAGATGGACTTTCTGCAGTTTTACGAGGGAATGTTTCCTTTTTTGGCCATTTTAAATCAGTCTTGATGTGTGAAGTTAACAATGGTTGATTCATGTTTTTCCTATAAATCATATTCCTGAGATTTGTCCAAGGTTTTTAATTGCATTTGCAAGTTCTGTAGAAGAGTCATTGGACCCAAAATGTTGACTCTGCTTTCTCTCTACAGATGCTGCCAGACCTGCTGAATTTCTCCAGCTATTTCTGAATTTGTTTGGTGGTTATATTTTTTGGCTAATTTGCCATGTAGTGGCAATTTTCACTTTTTTTTGTGTTGCTAAAAAATATAAGTAATGTTAAATGACTTCTATTTGATTGACAGGACTAAAAAAACGTTGTCTTGCGTCCTTCGTGAGGTGCTCCATCTGTAATGCTACCACAGGTCTGCTAATGGCTTAGAAACCTTATTGCACTTGCTATGTACACAGATTTTCTGAATGTAGCAGCTGCAGACTCTCTTCTGAAATGCATTCTGTTCCTGAGGTATTCATTGTCTGATCATAAACATGTTTGCCATCCAACCCATGTAGAGTATCTCTCTGGTTTCTATTGCACTTAAATTTAACTTTAAACCCCAGTTAACAACCAGCTCAAGGGGCAATATATTTGAACGTTCAAACATTCTGCTGCCATGTGCATTGAAACACACAAACTGGCAACAGTGCTTTCTGACTGTCACTTGTCTGTTGCAAAAAGGCTGCAATTAACAGGCAATTATTTGGTAGAGGAGGGGGTCTGTTTGTATTTGAGTTTGCACGCAAGGCTTTCCTTATTTACTAATCAAAAGGAAACTGTACAAGTGAAAAAAAACCCTTGCCTATGGTAAGAAATTTAATTTTAGGTAATAAACATATTGAACTGTTAAAAATTTTGTTATTCAGACCAGGCAAGTCAACTCTAGTATGGAGAGTCACTTTTAATTTATCGTTTCTACCATATACAACTGATTATAGTTAAAAATGAAACCGTGTTCCTCCAGGACCAAGGTACTACATGGACAGCCCAAACCACATGATCATACAGAGAGCTGCATAAAGTGCATAAGAAGTGCAAAACAGGCAAATAAAAGAATGATAATTAATAGACACTGTGTTCTAGCAGCAACTTGAAGTCGTGCAAAGAATTTTAGATGGAAAAAGAGTCCGATGATAGTGTTAAGGAGTCTGATGGCTTGGGGGGAAGAAACTGTTGCACAGTCTGGCCGTGAGAGAATACTCCGGTGGCAGGCGGGAGAAGAGTTTGAGTGAGGAGTGTCTATGGTCTTCCACAATGCTCTTAGCCTTTCGGATGTAGCGCGTGGTGTAAATGTCTTAATGGAGGGAAGAGAGACCTTGATGATCTTCTTAGCTGTCCTCCCTATCCGTTGTAGGGCCTTACAATCTGAGACGGTGCAATTCCCGAGCCAGGCAATGACTCAGCAGCTCAGGGTACTCTCAATGAACCTACTGTAGAATGTGGTGAGGATGGGGGATGGGAGATGGGCTTTCCTCAGCCTGTGCAGAAAGTAGAGACACTGCTGGGCTTTCATGGCTATGGAGCTGGATTTGAGGGGCCAAGGGAGATTCTCTGCCGGATGGACACCAAGAAATTTGGTGTTCTTCATGATCTCATGGGTATTGCTATGGGGAATAGGCCAGGAAATGGCTGTCTCACAGTTTGTTGTTGACAAAGGCATGATGTATGAGCATATCCTTCTGTATTTGAAGAGGTCAGCGTTGTATGTGCATGTGTAAATTTAACAAGCTGAAGTGAACTGCACAATGAGGCCGAGCGATCGTCTGAAATTGGTTGTATAATTCTTGCCACAATCGGCATTGTTTAGCAAGTGTTTTCCAATTGCATCTAATGCTGACATGAGGTTTGTAAGCACATGTTAGTTGAGTGCAGTCAGTATGCTGGCTGTTGTGAACAGCCAAAGGGTGTGTGACTGGCATCACATTGGCACTGAAATTCATATGTCATATTACTCATTAGATCCATGTTGTATGTGCACCTTGCCTATAAGCGAGTTCAGGTAAAGGATTTCATTTGCTATCTGTGTTCAATACTGCAGTCCTGCCAGTTAGTCCGCTGTGGGGATTCAGTTTAATTTGCTCTAATTTTTGTTTCATTACTTGTGTTTTACTGTTTGAAATAAAATAACTGAGTTAATCCCTGAGGAGTGATTTCGTTATTAGTCAATTTCATTAATATGACAACTATCTCTCCCGAGTGTTTTGTCTATGATGAGAATTGAACACGCCACAAGCAACTCTGTGAAGACAGTATAACAAGAAGCTTCCATCTTTCACACCCCATCCATCTTTATAGCACATATTAGATATCTGTGGCTTCTGCTTGCCTTCAGAGAAATTGGAAAAATACATGGCGAGTGAGTGAATGAGAGATTAGGCAAGCTTTCATTTTAAACACGTAAGCTGTTCATTTGACAATTAAGTGAATGTACAAGCCTGTAGTTAACATCAAATTCACTTGATTCGAACAAGGCAACTTATCTCCACTGGATAAGATAAAATTAAGGAACGCACTGTTCTTCCCCAGTTATGGGTTCATCTCGTACTTTCAGCCTTGCTTCCTGCAAAACACTGTCTCCCTTGACTGGGAGGGCCACAGGTCTGTACTGTATTCCAATGCACTGCCAAGTTAATGCGGCCCTGCATTTGTTGTCACTTTGCAGATAATATATTCAAGCAAAATGTTCTCTGTGGGATACAAAGGGTCATGTGGCACAATTTGAACAGTAAAGGAGTTGTCCCAATGATCCAGCAAACAGTTACCCCTAAGTCAATAGCCCCAAAAATAACACATTCTGATTTTGGTCACCATTGTTTGTGGGATTGTGCATAGCTTCGTTACCGCATTTCCCCTCTAAGTTTTACAACTTTATAGTTTACAATTGGCTGGCTGTGAAACTCTTAGGAACATCTTGACAGTGAGGTGCAATATAAATGCAAGTTGTTTGTCTTTCATTTGACTTAATTATGGTCAGCCATTGAACAATAATTTTGGACAGTGCTGTGGGTGCAGCAAAATTCATCAAGTATTTACCTTTTAACAAAATATAAAATGCATGTTACTAAAATCTAGCAAATGCAAGTGAACCATACCAAGCTCAAGTGAGCATTTAAAATTGCTTGTTGGTGAATCTGAAACACAAACTGAAATTGTGATAAAATATATCTGGCCTTTCTCTGGAAAGAAAAACTGCGCTAATATCTCAAGTTGGTAAACTCATCTCTGACTGAATCAGAATAAGAGTTGCTTATACTATATGGAACGTAATATACATTTATGCAGCATGAGAAAGTAAACCAAACCCTAATACAGAGCATGCTTTATTGCACATTATGCCTTTTGGAAGACTGGGCAGCGGCCTCAAAAGATGTTTGAACGGTGCCACAATATTTACAATTCAGAACTAGAATTGTTTGAAATTAATATGACCAGTTTTTGGCACTTCAAATAATTTCAAAACACAATACAGACTTGTCAAGTTTCACATAAATCTGCCTCAAAGCAAGTTTTAATTGAATTAGGAATTGATTGATTTTAAATTGAGTTAAATATTCTTGACCAAAAAACACAAGACACTCATTGCTAATTCAAAGGAATACATGAAATGGAAACAACTGTTTTGCTTTGAATTGTGTCAATTATACAAACATCTCAACAATGCCCTGCCTCTATTTTAACCCTGGCGATTTTCAGAGTAAATGGAAATAAGAATGGTGGGAAATGAATTCCACTTTTGCCACAGGAAACCGTAGAGTCCTTTTGTGGAGCAGTGAGACAAATCTCACAGTAAGTGCTTTGGTGCAGGCTTGAGTTAATGGAGGGTTATTATCCTAATATCCTTCTGTCTGTAGGTGGTCAGTGCAGCAAGGATGCCGAGATGCCCTAGGTAGTAAAAGAAGGATTCTGAGTTCTAGTTTTTACTGTAAATTGAGGATCATTCTTGGTGGTAATTTTGCAAAGATAAACATCCTGAGTAATGCAGAAAGTAATGGCTACCTGGGAAGGATTCCAAGACAGCTATCTGATCCTGGAATTTGGATGACCTGAAACTCTGGGAATGTGCGAGTGGTTTGAGGCCAGCTGGTTTCAAGAGAATGTAAAGGTCACATTTTAATCAAATGTGTTATGACTGATGCTGAAAGGTCACATAAGTTCCTTTCCAGTCCCATTCCTCCATTAGTCAGGACAGATTTCCCAATTCATGAGTTTGATGATATGGTTACTTACATAAGCTGTAGTCTGTTTCTGGTTTCGCATTGGAAACTTCTTAGCCAGGTTTCTGTCTTCAAAGAAGGCTAAGTAGATTATTACAAATAAAATTTATTTGAAGAACTATGCCACATTTATTGCAAGAAACTAATTTAGACTTGTAAGATGGATATGACTTGTTTTTTTTGTGATAAGGAGAAAGTGAGGACTGCGAGTGCTGGAGATCAGAATCTGAGTGTGGCGTCAGAAAAGCACAGCTGGTCAGGCAGCATCCGAGGAGCAGGGGAATCACGTTTTGGGCATAAGCCCTTCCAGGTGAGGGGCTTATGCCCAAAACGTCGATTCTCCTGTGTTTTTTTGATAAGTTTGGGATGTTCTAGAAAATGGGCAACAGACAGATGATGGTCATTGCACATAATCCATTATGTAAGAAATGAAATCAAATAGATTCCACAGGTTTCTCAGTGCCTCCTCCTCCTCATGCGCCCCACCCAAGGACATTTGTGATGCTCCAGGTCACCCAATTTTAATACAAAGTACCTGAGATTGCAGTTCTTCATTTTGAACCTGGCCTTGAAACAGCCTCAGACTATTTCATCAGGAACTGCCTGTATGACTGCTCCATCCTTTCCTTGGGATGTGCTCCTCTGGATTCTTGGAATCTGGATTCTTGGAAACTACATTCGAGCACTTACACTCGAGCACAACTCCAGCCTTTCACAAAAGTCAGCTTCATCAAAGCTAGTTCTAAACCCCGCTGCAGACTGGTTCCCTGAGCTCTAATCCAACTCAGTGGCACAAAGCAAATGTTAGTGTGTGTGCTTCAAACCTCCACGTTCAGCTGTGCTGAATCATTAGTGGCTCACAAGTCATTCTGAACCCTTCGCAGCACCTAGAACATTCATGAGTTCTCATTAAACAGAGCTTTACAATGTCTCTAGGACTTCACTCAAATCCCGTTAAATAAAACCTGCACAGTTTGATCGATAGCAATTAATTGTGTACAGGCTTCTTTTAAGCCATCCAAGATTCCTAGGGATTTTTTTTAATTCATTCACAGGGTGAGCTTCACTGGCTAGGCCAATATTTATTGTCTATCCTGAGTTGCCCTTGAGAAGGTGGTGCTGAACTGCCTTGTTGGCCCGTGCTGTCCAGTTGGGTGTAAGTACCCCCTCAGTCCTGAGAGAGAGCACGTTTCAGTTTGACTCAGTGACTGCGAAGGAACAATGACATATTTCCAAGTCAGGATATTGTGACTTAGAGTGGAACTTGCAGTGGTGGCTTTCTCAAGCGTCTGCTGCCCTTCTCCTTGTAGATGATACTGATCACTAGTTTGGAAGGGTTAATGTTTCAGATCGAGTGACTCTTCCTCAGAACTGGTCTGTTCTGAGGAAGGGTCTCCGGATCCGAAACGTTAAGACTGATTTCTCTCCTCAGATGTTGCCAGACCTGCTGAGCTTTTCTACCCTTGATGAATTGTTGTTCTGTACCTTATGGGTGGTGTGCACTGCTGTTACTGAGCATTAGTGGTGGAGGAAATGAATGTTTGTGGATGTGACACCATTCGAGCAGGCTCTTTTGCCCTGGATGGTTTGGTGGTTTATGAATGCTCTTGGGGCTACACTCATCCAAGCAACTGTGAAGTATCCCATCACGCTTCTGACTTTTGCATGGCTGTGGCCAGCCTTTGGTGAGTCAAGAGGTTAGTTTCTCGATGCAGTGTGTGATCTAATAGGTAACTGTGTGACCCTATGGCTAACAGCATTGAAGCCCAACATGCACGATGGGAGATAATGCCAACTTTGCATCAGCTTGCTGTGAAAGGAATTAGTAAGATCAGATTGACAGGGGCAAATGGCTGATGCCAAAGGATATTCAACCTCTGTGGTTGCAGGAAGTGGTAAGATTAGATTCCCTACAGTGTGGAAACAGTCCCTTCAGCCCAACAAGTCCACACTGACCCTCAGAAGAGTAACCCACCCGGACTCCTTTCCCTAGATTTGCCCCTGACTAATGCACCTAACACTGCTCAATTTAGCATGGCCAATTCACGTACCTGCACATTGTTTGACTGTGGGAGGAAACCGGAGCACCCAGAGGAAACCCATGCAGACACTGGGAGAATGTGCAAGGCTGGAATTGAACCCGGGTCCCTGGTACTGAGGCAGCAGTGCTAACCACTGAGCCACTGTACCGCCCCAAAGATGGCTGCTGTTTTCGCAACTCTTGGACAAAGGAGCAGGACATTGAACAATCTTGAAGACTGGGGAAGTATCTCATGTATAAGAAGGCACATCAACACCAACATCTTGGCCAGCCATCATGAAGAAGAGACTGAATTCTGAACTCATAATGATTCTTTCGAGTGAACCTGGCCAGTTCATCATGCATGGTTCGAGGCTACATTCCCGTCAAATCATTGAATAATGTGTTGATTGTGTGCTTGCTAAGGACTAGAGTTACTAATAAAGATTTAAATTGTATTCAAATCTAATTTGACTGTCCTTTATCTGTTACGAAATTTGAGACCCTTGTAGAAAAGGATCTAAAAGAGTTCCCAACCTCTGAACTGCCCTCACAGCCACAGTATTTGTATGACTAGTTACAGTTCAATTTCTGGTCAGTGGATATTCCCTGATGAAGCAGATGATGATGGGTGGACTGAGGACAGTAGCCTGTGGAGTTCTTAAGTGATATCCTGGAGCTGTGATGACTGAACTCCAACAAACACGACCATTTTGTTTTGTGCTGCGCATTACTGCAACCAGCAGAGAAGTTTTCCCTTCATTCCTATTGACTTTGGTTTTGCTATGGCTTCTTGAAACCACATGGTGAAATGCTGGCTTGATGTCAAGTGCTGTCACCTCTGAAATTCAGCTCTTCTATCCATGTTTGAACCAAGACTAATGAAACCAGGAGTCGAGTGACCCTGTCAGAATGCAAACTGGGTGTCAGTGAGCAGGTTTTACTCGGAGTGCTCTTTGACAGTGGTGTTGATGACACCTTCCAATGCTCTCTTCTGATGATAAGAGCAGACTGTTAGGGCAGTAATTGACTGGGTTGAGTTTTGCTGATTTTTGTCTATGAGATATACCTGAGCAATTTCTTCATATTATTAAATACATGCCAGCGTTGCAGCTTTATTGGAGCAACATGGTAAGGATAGAACACGTTTTGGAGCACACTTAAGTTCTATTGCTAGAATCTTGTCAGGGCCCATAGCCTGGCAGTGTCCAGTGCTTTCAGCCATTTCTTGATATCACATGGCTGAAAACTGGAATCAGTGATGCTGGGGCCCTCCAGAGGATGCTGGGATGGATCATCAACTTGGTACTGCGGGTTGAAGTTTGGTGTAAATGCTTCAGCCTTAACTTCCACACTGATGTGTTGTGTTGTCCCATCGTTGGGGATGGGAGAAAGTGAGGACGGTAGATGCTGGAGATCAGAGTCGAAGAGTGTGGCGCTGGAAAAGCACAGCCGGTCAGGCAGCATCCGAGGAGCAGGAGTCTGACTGCTCCAGCCAATCAGAACTGAATGTGCTAAAATTTTTGAGTCAGCCAAATGTTGCATCCTCTGAACTGTGTGTATCCCTGAATGTTACAATGTTTGCTGAGAGTTGGCTCCTGCAATATGTGTTGACACGGCGGAAAAGGATTGATCACATGATATTCAGTTTCTTTGGAGTCTTGCTATTTGTACAATGGACTTTGAGCTGTGCTGACTGAAGTTTTACTGATCGTTCTGTTATCGTTATGAATTTACTATGTAGGTAACTTATTTGTTGTGGATTAATATGTTTGTCATATACTACAGACCTTGATTTGCATTCATGGGACTGTTTTCTTGCCATGTTATCCGAGAGGTGGCACCTGTAAGTCAGTGCTGAATGGCATTGACTTTGGTCTGGAGCATAGATAAGGTAGGAGTGGTAATGGGAGAAAGGCTGACTGCTCCGCCCACCTGAAGCCATTCACAGTGGTCCAATATCAGATGATGCTGATCCAACTAAAGGACCGCTCCCCAAATGCTTGGTCAAAACTGTCCGTTTCAAGGAGCAAAGGAGGGAAGAGGTCACAACAAGTTGAAAGTTTAGGACTTCAGCAGGCGAGCACCTAGTAGTCAGTGGAGGGTAGATGGAAGCCTGGGATGTCGTAGTCGGAAGAATAAGCGATTCTGAAGACACTTGGGTCGGGGAGGTTTAGGAAATAGGCAGCTGTGATGTGAAGGAGGTATGCGAATACAAGCTGAACTTTAACTGTGAGACATTGCTAAACCAAGAGCAAATAAGGCTTTGTGCACATAGGATGGAATGGTGACTGATTTGGATGAGCTAGTTTGTGAAAAGTGGAAGATGGGAGATTGACCGGAAAAAAAGCATTGTATCTGGATGACAGTTATCAGCTGTGCTTCACTATTCAAGCCACCTAGTCTTTTAAGAACGACAGTTGTGTATTCAAGTCTCATTCTAGAGATCTGAGCATAAAAGTCTACGCTGACAGCCCAGTGCAGTGCTGATGGAACACAGTGCTATCTTTGAAATGAGATAAATCACTGCTCCCTCTGCTCTCAAAGTGCTGTAGCTCTGTTTTGAAGATGATCAGGGGAATAACCCCTCATATCCTAGCCAATGTTTATCCTTCAATCAGCACTCCAAAAACAGATTCATTGGTCATTGTGGCAGGACGGTTTATGGGAGTGCACTGTGAACAAACTGAGATTCTCTGCTTCAATATTAACATAGTGATGGTGTTTAAAAAAAAACCCATATATTTTACTGTAAAACACTTTGAAATGTCCTGAAATCCTGTACAGTGACAAAGAAATGTAAATGTTTCTTTCCCTCTGAGTGTTTCAGGAACAGATTAGTGCTTATAAGGTTAGAGCTTAGCGTCAACTCGGCTTTTAAGGGGGAGATCACCAGATACTGTTCACAGATGTGTAGGAGCACTCTACAGAATCAGGGCAGAAAGCTTTGCGAAATTCAACAGAGCAACATGTTGAGGGAGTCTAAGGAGTATTCACTGCAGTGCGATAATATACCAAAGGGAAACTTTTTAAGGCTCAATGCTCTTGAGTACATCAGTCTCTGATCTTCTCCCAGCTTTGCCAGGATTGTGGAAGTATCAACATTGATTATCCTCTGTTTTGAATATTTCAATTTGTCTCCCTCCTAAATCCAGCAGGTTCTCTCGTCCTAAACCCAGGACTGGGCTGATAATCTAAATAAGCAGGTCTGTATTACTACATTTTGTTTACTGATTTTTTTTTTTCCCAATCTTGCTACCTCCACCTATAGGCAGAAGTCAGCTTTGGATTTTTTAAAACGTTTTATTGAAGTTGGTGGAGGTACAGTGTCAGGGATGGGATCTAAAGCATCGCACATAAAGAACAGTTACCAGATTACATGGTGATTTCAGTCCATTGATGCGACTAATTCAATCCATCTGTGTCATCTTGCTCCTCTTCAAATGCTTTCTTTAACCCATCCAGTGACAACTGAAGTCATTTTAAGTCGTCCCCAGTAGAAAACAAACATCTGGGACAGGCTAAGCAAAGACATGCCAGAGAATTCCTAGAGGCCTGGCACTCCAACCACAACGCCATAAACAAACACACAGATCTAGATGCCATCTATCAACCTCTCAGAAAACGAACAGGAAATGACATCACCACAAACCTCAGGAACCCCATCCAGGAGAAAGATATAAATAGAAAGCAGGAGACAACAGCTTCGCTTCACTTGGAGGTCGCCACTGATGTTACCTAGCCAGGTAATGAAACGTCTGGATATCAAACCTACGGCTCAACGAGCAAACTTACACCCTAGAAAACAAACAGTAAAATGCGTGAATGGATGCATGGTGGTCCAACTGGTTTTTACATCTCAGAACAGTGCCCCAATAAGACCAGCTGATTAATTTCCAAGTATTACTATTTCTTTATTGTCTGTGATGTGGCTGATGATTCTGGCGAGTACCAACAGTAATGAAATGAAATGCAATGCTGTGAACCACTAACGGGTCTTTGAGTCTAATAAAACATATAGTGCTGGCTTTAGAGGGAGCTTCAATAAGCGTGCCTTGTAGTATATTGTATGTAAGAGTTTTCTTTTTATTCTCTTACTCAATAATAGGTAACAGCACATACAGCCAGCCCTTAACTTGTTTGTTGACCTCCTACATTCCCTCAACCTTTGCTTCTCCTATTCAATGCCTTTTCGGGAGCAGTTACGAATTTCAAGTTTCATTTTATCCTACTCCAATTAAAGCCTGGTCTCTTTGATGATGGGTCGCTTTAACCTTGCAAATGGAGAACTCGCCTTGAGATGCAAAGTTAAGGAGGAAATACATTTTTATTCCCAATCTTCATCCCATTCTGTTCTGCGCTAACTAAGTGTAAACTGTGCAGTCGGGGGTGTTTAAGAGCATTTTTGTTTTCTGCGATTTCAAGGTGATGGTTTTGAGATAAATCACAAACTTTGTGAACAATATCAAAGTTTGTCACTGTCAATAAGAGTTAACGAGCTGTAAACTTAGAAGTTGCAGCTATATAGAACTTTACTTATGCCTCATTTAGAATATTGCGTACAGTTCTGGTTGCCCTTTACCAGAAGAATTGGAGGCTTTTGAGAGGGTTCAGAAACTATTTACCAGGATGCTGTTGTCTTTGGAGCCAGGAGGGGAGATTGAACAAAGTTGTTTTTTTTTTCACTTGAACATCAAAGGATGAGGGGCTACCCGATAGAAGTTCTCAAAATTGAGAGAAATGGATAATCAGAGTCTTTTTCCCTCGGCAGAAATGTCAATTATTGGGGGGTGTAAGTTCAAGGTAAAAAGGGGTAAATTTTTAAAGAAGATGCAAGTTTTTGGAATGCACTGCCAGGGGAGGCGGACACAAGAAAAACATTTAAGAGGCATCTTAACAGATATATGAATAGATAGGGAATAGAGGGATACAGAGAGCACAGAGGCAAATGGTTTTTAGTGCAGGAAAGAATCCTATCTGTGCAGTCCTGATGGGCCGAAGGGTCTGTTCCTGTGTTATATTGTTCTTTAAGTTATTCTTGATTGACTTCAGGAGTGGGAGGCTCTAGTAGTGTGCTTTGTGGCACTGGGGTGGCACAGTGGTTAACACTGCTGCCTCTCATCGCCAGGGAGCCAGGTTCAATTCTTGCCTTGGGCAACTGTCTTTGTGGAGTTTGCACATTCTCCCCATGTCTATTTGGGTTTTCTCCGGGTGCTCTCATTTCGTCCCACAATCCAAAGATGTGCGGGTTAGGTGAATTGGTCATGCTAAATTGCCCATAGTCAGGAGTGAATATGGAGAATGGGTCTGGGTGGGTTACTCTTTAGAGGGTCGGTATGGACTTGTTGGGCCGAAGGGCCTGTTTCCATACTGTAGGGAATCTAATCACATGGACTTGGGACTAATTCTGGATGAAGCAAGTTTCTGGGTAATGTTTCATTAGCTCTTATCCTCTGCTCACTACAGCTGAAGCCAACCCACCAAGTGCCTCACCTGAGTTTTCAGTGGGATGGATGCCCTTTGGTGCCAAACAGGGCAACTTCCTATTGCCTCACTGCACATGTCAGGCTCAAGGGGTTTTACATACACGTGGCCTTGTACTGTCCGAATCACCGCATATCACAGCATTCATATCAGGCTTCGTCCCCTTCTCAAATGTTCATTTCAAACGGATGTCTTTAAGAGTTGTTTAAAGTAGTGAAAATCCAACGTTGCAGTTCTGCCGTCATGAACTTCCACAAGTGAGGGCGTTGTAGGAGGGAGTTTATCCAGAATAAATATAGCAGTCAAGCTACAAATTTCTGGTGGGGCAGCCACACATTAAATGTCGACAACATTGCTTGCCAAAATCCTGCATCACTTTTCCCTTGTTCCTTCTGAAGCTCCACACTATAATCAGGTGACTTCAGATACTTGTTCAATTATAATTAGTGTTTCAAGTTGTATTATCAGCAAAAATATACAGCAGCTGCAATGTTTGTTTATCAATTTGATTGATACCTTTGAATCCTGGTAGTTACTTGAGCTGTGTGTACACAGTTTGGTTAAGAATTTAGGTTAAGAGTGGCTACCCAGTATTTTTTATGTTCCTATTCCATCTTTACACCTATCTCATCATATGAAGAGAAAGCTGGATTATACATGGCTGAGGTCAGTGAATGCTAAATATCTTTTGATCCATTAAAATACTGAGGTCTGATTTTAATTTAAAGTGCCTCGTGGAAAGGGAATGTATTGTGGTTGAATGTCCATTTCACATAGCCTGCCTGATTTTGTGCCTCCATTTAAAGTCAGTGTAAGATGAAAACAGACAAGGTGCAAATTATGTGACTGAGCTGAACTTAGCCGTAGCTAAAAATAAAGGATTTAGTATGGATTTTTCCTACGGGTTACAGAATTAAACATGAGTGGTCCACCTAGCTTTCACAAGAATGTGGAATGGTATTAAGCATTTCTTTTGAGCATCCAAATTTGGCTGTGGGGTTGCCACATGTGGTCAGTGTTCCGAAATGAAGTGGCTAACATTTCACTAGAATTTATTTACCTACAGCAATTTTGTTGAAAAGTGCACCTATGCACAAAGCAACAGATAGCTTCAAGTTTTGCCAAATATCGAACATAGTCGCTCTCTTCAGGTAAAATGAGGCAGTAAGTAGTCTGTAAACTATTTATACATAGACAAGATACCTTGATGCAGAGTCTGAGAAAGAGATATGACAAAGTCATGAGTATGTATTGGGTTCAACCATTGGAAATGTACAAATCTAATTTCCCCAGAGTGTTTTTCTATTTTGTTCAGTTAACCAACTGCAAACGTTATTTTGTGGACCTATCATCATCAGATAGTCACAACAGGCAATTGTCTATCTAAGTCATAAGATTGTGCAAGACTTGATGTCTTTTTAAGCCTGAAAAATGGCATGATGCGGTTTATTCTTTCTATATGCCAGGAAATAATTTTGCAGCAAATGCCCTGTTGAGAACATTGCCACATTAATGGGTTAAAGAGAAAGTATAGTTTAATTTGTGCATTCCTGAATCAGTACATTTGATCTACCAATGTGCCAACAGGATAATTATCCCTGTGATTTGAATCTCAGCGTATGGCCATCGTGAGGTGATAGTGGTTCAAGAATTTGATAGTAATGAGAGCATTTTTAACCGTGGGTGGAGTGGAGTGGTGTGGGAGATGGGTTTCCACAATTGGGGTAAAAAGAGACCAAAGTATCATTGTTTGTGTGCCAAGCTGTTGGTTTGATTCAATTGTTATAATTTCAGTGTCAGAAAGGGAGAGGCAACGTTAGCGTACCATCATGGCCACAAATCCTGATGTAGGCAGTTTTGCTAAAGATGTGGTTTTACAGAGTACTATATTCACTCTTTTTTTTTTCATTTTGCGAGAAGAAATTGCACAAATTGTCAATCGTTCTAACCATGAGGTTTTAATTTGATGAGGGAACTGGATGAGGAAACAAGGGGATATACCTTGTATATCCTCTTGTATAAACAAGAGGAAACAATACCTCTGACTCAAGTAATTACCCAGGGGTTTATGATGTGCCTGACATTTGGATGGGTTCCACCATTCCTCAGACAATAAACCTTTGACCCAGAGGAGTGCTGAATCTGAGAGTCAATGTGGGGAATAGGGAAATGTGTCTCCAATGTCGTCAAGTATAAGTTGCAAAGAAGTGTGTTACTTCATAGAATGCCTTTCACCACAATCTTAGCCATGAAGTGCAGTCACTGTTGTAATGTTGAAAAATATGACAGCAAATCTGAGCACAAGAAGGTCCCACAAGCAGCATTTTAATTAAAAAGCAGATAATCTGTTTTTGTGATACTGGTGTTGAATTCTAGCTGCTCTCTTCTGTGCCCTGGGTCTGGTTTTAAGACTATATGTTCCTATTGTCTTGGAATGGACACCATCTGAAGCATTTTTCTCACAACCTGTCCATTCTTTACAAATTCCTGAAACCCTCATTGGAATCATCCCTCTCTGGAAAAGACAAAATTAAGCTTAATTTATGTGACTTGGCCATCACCGAGTCATACAGCACAGAAACAGACCCTTTGGTCCAACCAGTCCATGCTGACCATAATCCCAAACTAAAGTCCCACCTGCCTGTGCTTGGCCCATATCCTCCGAAGCATTTCTTATTCATGTATTATCAAAATGTCTTTTATATGTTGTAAAACACTCTGTTTTTGAAAAAAAATGTCCCTTGTGTTCTTTTTTAAATCTATCCATCTTCCACCTTAGAAATATGTCCCCTAGTCTTGAAATCTCCCATCCTCGGAAAAATACACCTGTCATTCACCTTATCTATACACCTCATGACCTTATAAACCTCTAAGGTCAGCTCTCCGTGTCCTACGCTCTAGTGAGAAAAGTCCAAGGAGAAAGTGAGGACTGCAGATGCTAGACATTACAGTGGAGAGTGGGGTGCTGGAAAGCACAGCAGTATCCGAGGAACAGGAGAATCAACATTTTGGGCAAGAGCCAATGAAGGGCCCTTGCCTGAAACGTCGATTCTCCTGCTCCTCGGATGCTGCTTGACCTGTTGTGCTTTTCCAGCACCCCACTCTCCACTGAAAAAAGTCCAAGCCTATCAAGTGTGTCTTTATGATTCAAACCTGCCATTCCTGGCAACCTCCTGATAAATAATTTCTGAACTCTCTCCAGCTTTCCTCAGATGCTGCTTGACCTGTTGTGCTTTTCCAGCACCCCACTCTCCACTGAAGAAAGTCCAAGCCTATCAAGTGTGTCTTTATGATTCAAACCTGCCATTCCTGGCAACCTCCTGATAAATAATTTCTGAACTCTCTCCAGCTTTATAATATCTTTCCTATATATGACCAAAACTGGACACACTACTCCAGAAGAGGCCTCACCCACATCCTGTGCAATCTCAATATGACTTCCTAACTCCTTTACTCAAAGGTCAGAGCAATGAAGGCAAGCATGCTAAGTACATTCTTAACCACCATTTCTCCATGTGACACAAACTTAAAGGAATTATCTACCTGAATCCTTGGCTTTCTGTTCTGCCACACTACCCAGTGCCCTACCATTAATAGTACAAGTTCTGCCCTTGTTCGTTTTTATCAAAATGCAATACCTTGCTTTTATCCAAATTAAACTCCATCCACCACTCCTCAGCCCGTTGATCCAATTGATCAAAATCTTTTTGAAATCTTAGATAATCTTCTTCACTGTCCACTATACCCAAATTGTGGTGTCATCTGCAAGCCTACTACGTTCTCATCTAAGTCATTTATATAAATGACAAGTAAAAGTAGACCCTGGTGACATTGTGCTAACGCTACACAGCATTCCTTCCAGGACTAAGATAACTGTAAAAGATATGATCCCAAGTGCTATCCACAGATGTGGTCCAGATGTGATCCCGCCCACCTTCCGAGGACCCCTTCGCCCACCTCCAACACACTGCATCCACCTGGACACACCCCGCGCTGGCCTATTACCTGCCCTCGACCTCTTCATTTCCAACTGCCGCTGGGACATTAACTGCCTCAACCTGTCTACAC
>NC_057738.1:28537261-28539108 GCF_004010195.1 Chiloscyllium plagiosum
AGCTCCTTTTCCACCTATCCACTCCACCCTCTCCTCCCTGACCTATCACCTTCATCTCCTCCCCCACTCACCTATTGTACTCTATGCTACTTTCTCCCCACCCCCACCCTCCTCTAGCTTATCTCTCCACGCTTCAGGCTCTCTGCCTTTATTCCTGATGAAGTGCTTTTGCCCGAAACATCAATTTCACTGCTTCTTGGATTTTGCCTGAACTGCTGTGCTCTTCCAGCACCACTAAACCAGTATCCAGGGGTTTGTTTAACTATAGCTATAAAGAAGTAACTTTGTCTTGCTAGTGAAGTTAAATGGCCTGTGGATCAGTACATGATGAAAAGTCTGGCCAGGACAGTAGAAGCTCGAGGAGAAACCAAATCCAGAAGAGCATGGCACTGGCTGAGAAGTTTGGCCATTTGCTTAGAATTTTGTAGCGACATGTTCTGTCAAGACAATTTAAAGTGGTTTACTTCGAATCTAGTTAAACTGAAAGAGAGTGATCCAAGGATGCTGCCTGGCCTGCTGCGCTTTTCCAGCTCCTTGGATGCTGCCTGACCTGCTGCACTTTTCCAGCAACACATTTTTCAGCTCTGATCTCCAGCATCTGCAGTCCTCACTTTCTCCAAACTGAAAGAAAATGTCTACTTATTCGCTTTGAAACTCTGAGCTTCTGTATTGAATAAATATAAACACTTCATGCTTCATGAAGTCCTACCCACGTGTCCGTAACTCTTTGCAATCTATTTACAATTGAGGAAAAGCAAGAAGCAGTTCTGGAATGCATTTTTAAATGACCTGTGAGTTACATATCGTTATTTATCATCTGCTCATAGTTCTGTAATTTTTTTTAAAAACTGAGCTGGAGCAAGCTCTGAAGGGCAGCTATTGTTTTTCATCACCCCCCCCCCCCCCCGCCATCCTGCACCACTAAACATCATAATGGCACACAATTTATTATTTAGATTTAAGAGTTTAGGGCAAGTTCAAACTGAAGGGTTTTGTTTAAACAACACAGGGGTTTATTATGTCCGACTTTCAAGACAAATACCAAAGATTCATCACAGTTTTATGAGCTGCTGAGGTTTGAGTGGGGCCTGGTAGATCTCTCTCAAAATGCTAACTCTTGGATCTCTTCAGTGATACCACTGAGTGCTTGGCCAGAAAGACGTTGTTTGACCAAGCAACTCCTTAAAAGGGTAGTTATGAGTGCTCCGAGCTGTTGCAGAAAAGGAAAGATCCTTCACTGTTTCACGAACTAGAAATGATATGGAACGGAATAGACAAGTGCTCTTGAGATAAACTACTTCCTCTAAAGCAGCTCTGCTGTTGTTTATCTAAAGAATAAGCAGAACCAGAGCTATTGCCAATGTGATGCGTGACAAGGGAAGGCTCAAAAACTTAGGAAAGATGAGGGAATAGGGCAGTTGAAAAGAATAGCTTTGCCAGGAATATGAGGGATTGCTTACCTGTCACTTAGCAAAGAACATTTTGTACAGTAACTGTGAATCAGATACTGCAAATCACAGTGGCCCAAATTTTAGTGTGCACACAGTTCTCTTTACTCAGCTGACTTGCCTGAATTGTATCATTTGGTGTAAATGTTATTCTGAAATATATCCAGATTCTATCAATACCTTGAAATTTGTCACTTTTTAAACTTGTATTCAAAGGTTTCCAAGTATCAGAGTGGGATAGGAACTCTATGCACAATCTGGATTAGTGGTGCTGGAAGAGCACAGCAGTTCAGGCAGCATCCAAGGAGCAGCGAAATCGACGTTTCGGGCAAAAGCCCTTCATCAGGAATAAAGGCAGAGAGCCTGAAGTGTGGAGAGATAAGCTAGAGGAGGGTGGGG